>NW_027141437.1:17500-172500 GCF_036365525.1 Heterodontus francisci
CGCGCTCTCCCCCCTCGCGCTCTCCCCCCTCGCGCTCTCCCCCCTCGCGCTCTCCCCCTCGCGCTCTCCCCCTCGCGCTCTCCCCCCTCGCGCTCTCCCCCCTCGCGCTCTCCCCCTCGCGCTCTCCCCCCTCGCGCTCTCCCCCCTCGCGCTCTCTCCCCCCTCGCGCTCTCCCCTCCCCCCTCGCGCTCTCCCCCCTCGCGCTCTCCCCCCTCGCGCTCTCCCCCCTCGCGCTCTCCCCCCTCGCGCTCTCCCCCCTCGCGCTCTCCCCCCTCGCGCTCTCCCCCCTCGCGCTCTCCCCCCTCGCGCTCTCCCCCCTCGCGCTCTCCCCCCTCGCGCTCTCCCCCCTCGCGCTCTCCCCCCTCGCGCTCTCCCCCCTCGCGCTCTCCCCCCTCGCGCTCTCCCCCCTCGCGCTCTCCCCCCTCGCGCTCTCCCCCCTCGCGCTCTCCCCCCTCGCGCTCTCCCCCCTCGCGCTCTCCCCCCTCGCGCTCTCCCCCCTCGCGCTCTCCCCCCTCGCGCTCTCCCCCCTCGCGCTCTCCCCCCGCGCGCTCTCCCCCCCGCGCGCTCTCCCCCCCGCGCGCTCTCCCCCCCGCGCGCTCTCCCCCCCCGCGCGCTCTCCCCCCCGCGCGCTCTCCCCCCCGCGCGCTCTCCCCCCCGCGCGCTCTCCCCCCCGCGCGCTCTCCCCCCGCGCGCTCTCCCCCCCCGCGCGCTCTCCCCCCCGCGCGCTCTCCCCCCCCGCGCGCTCTCCCCCCCGCGCGCTCTCCCCCCCGCGCGCTCTCCCCCCCGCGCGCTCTCCCCCCCCGCGCGCTCTCCCCCCCGCGCGCTCTCCCCCCCGCGCGCTCTCCCCCCCCGCGCGCTCTCCCCCCCGCGCGCTCTCCCCCCCCGCGCGCTCTCCCCCCCCGCGCGCTCTCCCCCCCCGCGCGCTCTCCCCCCCGCGCGCTCTCCCCCCCGCGCGCTCTCCCCCCCGCGCGCTCTCCCCCCCGCGCGCTCTCCCCCCCGCGCGCTCTCCCCCCCCGCGCGCTCTCCCCCCCCGCGCGCTCTCCCCCCCCGCGCGCTCTCCCCCCCCGCGCGCTCTCCCCCCCCGCGCGCTCTCCCCCCCGCGCGCTCTCCCCCCCCCGCGCGCTCTCCCCCCCCGCGCGCTCTCCCCCCCCGCGCGCTCTCCCCCCCCGCGCGCTCTCCCCCCCCGCGCGCTCTCCCCCCCCGCGCGCTCTCCCCCCCCGCGCGCTCTCCCCCCCGCGCGCTCCCTCTCTCTCCCCCACTGTCTCTCTCTCTCCCCCACTGTCTCTCTCTCCCCCCACTGTCTCTCTCTCCCCCCACTGTCTCTCTCTCCCCCCCACTGTCTCTCTCTCCCCCCCACTGTCTCTCTCTCCCCCCACTGTCTCTCTCTCCCCCCACTGTCTCTCTCTCCCCCCCCACTGTCTCTCTCTCTCCCCCCACTGTCTCTCTCTCTCCCCCCCACTGTCTCTCTCTCCCCCCCACTGTCTCTCTCTCCCCCCCACTGTCTCTCTCTCCCCCCCACTGTCTCTCTCTCCCCCCCACTGTCTCTCTCTCCCCCCCACTGTCTCTCTCTCCCCCCCACTGTCTCTCTCTCCCCCCCCACTGTCTCTCTCTCCCCCCCACTGTCTCTCTCTCCCCCCCACTGTCTCTCTCTCCCCCCCCACTGTCTCTCTCTCCCCCCCACTGTCTCTCTCTCTCCCCCCCCACTGTCTCTCTCTCTCTCCCCCCCCACTGTCTCTCTCTCCCCCACGCTCCCTCCCCCCCCCTCTCTCCCGCTCCCTCCCCCCCCTCTCTCCCGCTCCCCCCCCCCCCTCTCTCCCGCTCCCCCCCCCCCCCCCTCCGGTTTACAGTTTAAAACTCCTGTTCTACTGTTTTGGAAGCCAGTTATTGTGAAATTGTTTCTTCCAACACTTCATTTTTTAAATTTTTATTTTATTCTTCCCACACCCCCCCTCACTCCTTGGACGCCCCACCCCCCCCATCACTCCTTCCTCAGGATGACCAGGTTCTCGATGACGGTAAGACGCTGGGCGATTGTGGCTTCACCAGTCAGACAGCGAGGCCTCAGGCACCTGCCACCGTCGGCCTGGCCTTCAAAGCACTGGGTGAGTAAACCAGCGTATCCTGGCATTGGCTCCCGGGAGCCCGGCAGCTCATTGACCCCCAAACGGTGGGCATGGGGGAGGAACCACTGGCTCAGACCGGCTTTGGCAAGGGTGGTCAACCCGGCCGGAATAGCGGGGCGGGGTGCGCGTCGTCCGGAGCCCAAGTCCCAGTCCTCAGTCAGTGCCACTCAGTGATTGCGAGGGTGGGCCGCGGATGCTGATGTGGGTGCGTGAGGGGCCTGGGGAAGGTCGGGGTTAAGAGCAAGGCTAAAGAGATCGGCAAACCGATGGGAATTAAGAAATGGGAGCAGGTGAAAGGCCATTCCGCCCGTCGGCCCTGTTCCGCCCCATTCAATAAGATCACTGATGAGTTACTACCTCAATTCTTCCTTCCCGCACGAAATGGTGTGAAATGGCCGAGCCTTATCCTGAGACCGTGACGCCCGTGTTCGAGAATCTTCACACAGGGGGTGGAAATGGCCCCCGTTTCCCCAGCCCCACCCCCGCCCCAGCATTCAACCCGGTCAATCTATGGACAGTTTCCCCCGAAGTTACACCGAGTCCCCATCACCCGTCACCCCATGTGCTCGCTGACCTACACTGGTTCCCAGACCAGCAACACCTCAACTGTAAGATCATGGTGCTCGTTTTCCAAATCCCTCCCTATCTCTGTATCCTCCTCCAGTCCCCTACAACCCTCCCTATCTCTGTAACCTCCTCCAGTCCCCTACAACCCTCCCTATCTCTGTAAACTCCTCCAGTCCCCGGCAACTCTCCCTATCTCTGTAACCTCCTCCAGTCCCCTACAACCCTCCCTATCTCTGTAAACTCCTCCAGTCCCCGGCAACTCTCCCTATCTCTGTAACCTCCTGCAGCCCCTACACCCCTCCTATCTCTGTAACATCCTCCAGTCCCCTACAACTCTCCCTATCTCTGTAACCTCCTCCAGTCCCCTACAACCCTCCCTATCTCTGTATCCTCCTCCAGTCCCCTACAACCCTCCCTATCTCTGTAACCTCCTGCAGCCCCTACACCCCTCCTATCTCTGTAACATCCTCCAGTCCCCTACAACTCTCCCTATCTCTGTAACCTCCTCCAGCCCCTACACCCCTCCCTATCTCTGTAACCTCCTCCAGTCCCCTACAACTCTCCCTATCTCTGTAACCTCCTCCAGTCCCCTACAACACTCCCTATCTCTGTAACCTCCTGCAGCCCCTACACCCCTCCTATCTCTGTAACATCCTCCAGTCCCCTACAACTCTCCCTATCTCTGTAACCTCCTCCAGCCCCTACACCCCTCCCTATCTCTGTAACCTCCTCCAGTCCCCTACAACTCTCCCTATCTCTGTAACCTCCTCCAGTCCCCTACAACTCTCCCTATCTCTGTAACCTCCTCCAGTCCCCTACAACCCTCCCTATCTCTGTAACCTCCTCCAGTCCCCTACAACCCTCCCTATCTCTGTAACCTCCTCCAGTCCCCGACAACCCTCCCTATCTCTGTATCCTCCTCCAGTCCCCTACAACCCTCCCTATCTCTGTAACCTCCTCCAGTCCCCTACAACCCTCCCTATCTCTGTAACCTCCTCCAGTCCCCTACAACCCTCCCTATCTCTGTAACCTCCTCCAGTCCACTACAACCCTCCCTATCTCTGTAACCTCCTCCAGTCCCCTACAACTCTCCCTATCTCTGTATCCTCCTCCAGTCCCCTACAACCCTCCCTATCTCTGTAACCTCCTCCAGTCCCTACAACCCTCCCTATCTCTGTATCCTCCTCCAGTCCTCTACAACTCTCCCTATCTCTGTATCCTCCTCCATTACCCGGCAACCCTCCCGATCTCTTTATCTCCTCCAGTCCCTACAGACTTGCAGCTTGATAGGTAAATTGGCCATTATAAATTGTCGCTAGTATAGGTAGGTGGTAGGGAAATGTAGGGACAGGTGGGGATGTTTGGTAGGAATATGGGATTAGTGTAGGATTAGTATAAATGGGTGGTAGATGTTCGGCACAGACTCGATGGGCCGAAGGGCCTGTTTCAGTGCTGTATCTCTAATCAATCTAATCCCTCCCTATCTCTGTAACCTCCTCCAGTCCCCTACAACCCTCCCTATCTCTGTAACCTCCTCCAGTCCCCGGCAACCCTCCCTATCTCTGTAACCTCCTCCAGTCCCCGGCAACCCTCCCTATCTCTGTAACCTCCTCCAGTCCCTACAACCCTCCCTATCTCTGTAACCTCCTCCAGTCCCCGACAACCTTCCCTATCTCTGTAACCTCCTCCAGTCCCTACAACCCTCCCTATCTCTGTAACCTCCTCCAGTCCCCGACAACCCTCCCTATCTCTGTAAACTCCTCCAGTCCCCGACAACCCTCCCTATCTCTGTAACCTCCTCCAGTCCCCGACAACCCTCCCTATCTCTGTAAACTCCTCCAGTCCCCTACACCCCTCCCTATCTCTGTATCCCCTCTAGTCCCCGACAACCCTCCCTGTCTCTGTAAACTCCTCCAGTCCCCTACACCCCTCCCTATCTCTGTAACCTCCCACCAGCCCCTACAACCCTCCCTATCTCTGTAACCTCCTCCAGTCCCTACAACCCTCCCTATCTCTGTAACCTCCCACCAGCCCCTACAACCCTCCCTATCTCTGTAAACTCCTCCAGTCCCCGACAACCCTCCCTATCTCTGTATCCCCTCTAGTCCCCTACATCCCTCCCTATCTCTGTAACCTCCTCCAGCCACTACAACCCTCCCTATCTCTGTAACCTCCTCCAGCCACTACAACCCTCCCTATCTCTGTAACCTCCTCCAGCCCCCACAACCCTCCCTATCTCTGTAACCTCCTCCAGCCCCTACAACCCTCCGAGATCTCTGCACTCCTCCAATTCCAGCCTCTTGACCATCCCCCGATCTCCATCGCTCCACCATTGGCGGCCGTGCCTTCAGCTGCCTGGGGCCCTGAGCTCTGGAATTCCCTCCCTAAACCTCTCCGCCTCTCTCTCTCTCCCTCTCTCCTTTAAGAAGCTCCTAAAAACCGACCAGTTTGACCGAGCTTTCAGTCGCCAGTCCCTGATATCACATGTGGCTCAGGGGAAACTTTTGTTTGATAACACCCCTGCAAAGCACACTGGGATGTTTTACTGCAATAAAAGGGAGATGGACTGAGAGACACCAGTCAGTGTACAGATATCACCCTGAGAGAGAGGGGACTGAGAGACACCAGTCAGTGTACAGATATCACCCTGAGAGAGGGGGTCTGAGAGACACCAGTCAGTGTACAGATATCACCCTGAGAGAGAGGGACTGAGAGACACCAGTCAGTGTACAGATATCACCCTGAGAGAGAGGGACTGAGAGACACCAGTCAGTGTCCAGATATCACCCTGAGAGAGAGGGGACTGAGAGACACCAGACAGTGTACAGATATCACCCTGAGAGAGAGGGGACTGAGAGACACCAGTCAGTGTACAGATATCACCCTGAGAGAGAGGGGACTGAGAGACACCAGTCAGTGTACAGATATCACCCTGAGAGAGAGGGGACTGAGAGACACCAGTCAGTGTACAGATATCACCCTGAGAGATGGGACTGAGAGACACCAGTCAGTGTACAGATATCACCCTGAGAGAGAGGGGACTGAGAGACACCAGTCAGTGTACAGATATCACCCTGAGAGAGAGGGGACTGAGAGACACCTGTCAGTGTACAGATATCACCCTGAGAGAGAGGGACTGAGAAACACCAGTCAGTGTACAGATATCACCCTGAGAGAGAGGGGACTGAGAGACACCAGTCAGTGTACAGATATCACCCTGAGAGAGAGGGGACTGAGACACCAGTCAGTGTACAGATATCACCCTGAGAGAGAGGGGACTGAGAGACACCAGTCAGTGTACAGATATCACCCTGAGAGAGGGGACTGAGAGACACCAGTCAGTGTACAGATATCACCCTGAGAGAGAGGGGACTGAGAGACACCAGTCAGTGTACAGATATCACCCTGAGAGAGAGGGGACTGAGACACCAGTCAGTGTACAGATATCACCCTGAGAGAGAGGGGACTGAGAGACACCAGTCAGTGTACAGATATCACCCTGAGAGAGAGGGGACTGAGAGACACCAGTCAGTGTACAGATATCACCCTGAGAGAGGGGGTCTGAGAGACACCAGTCAGTGTACAGATATCACCCTGAGAGAGAGGGGACTGAGAGACACCAGTCAGTGTACAGATATCACCCTGAGAGAGAGGGGACTGAGAGACACCAGTCAGTGTACAGATATCACCCTGAGAGAGGGGACTGAGAGACACCAGTCAGTGTACAGATATCACCCTGAGAGAGAGAGAGAGGACTGAGAGACACCAGTCAGTGGACAGATATCACCCTGAGAGAGAGAGAGAGGGACTGAGAGACACCAGTCAGTGTACAGATATCACCCTGAGAGAGAGGGGACTGAGAGACACCAGGCAGTGTACAGATATCACCCTGAGAGAGAGAGACTGAGAGACACCAGTCAGTGTACAGATATCACCCTGAGAGAGAGGGACTGAGAGACACCAGTCTGTGTGCAGATATCACCCTGAGAGAGAGGGACTGAGAGACACCAGTCAGTGTACAGATATCACCCTGAGAGAGAGGGACTGAGAGGCACCAGTCAGTGTACAGATATCACCCTGAGAGAGAGGGACTGAGAAACACCAGTCAGTGTACAGATATCACCCTGAGAGAGAGAGACTGAGAGACACCAGTCAGTGTACAGATATCACCCTGAGAGAGAGGGACTGAGAGACACCAGTCTGTGTGCAGATATCACCCTGAGAGAGAGGGACTGAGAGACACCAGTCTGTGTGCAGATATCACCCTGAGAGAGAGGGACTGAGAGACACCAGTCAGTGTACAGATATCACCCTGAGAGAGGGGACTGAGAGACACCAGTCAGTGTACAGATATCACCCTGAGAGAGAGAGAGAGGGACTGAGAGACACCAGTCAGTGTACAGATATCACCCTGAGAGAGAGGGACTGAGAGACACCAGTCAGTGTACAGATATCACCCTGAGAGACACCAGTCAGTGTACAGATATCACCCTGAGAGAGAGAGAGAGGGACTGAGAGACACCAGTCAGTGTACAGATATCACCCTGAGAGAGAGGGACTGAGAGACACCAGTCAGTGTACAGATATCACCCTGAGAGAGGGGACTGAGAGACACCAGTCAGTGTACAGATATCACCCTGAGAGAGAGGGGACTGAGAGACACCAGTCAGTGTACAGATATCACCCTAAGAGAGAGGGGACTGAGAGACACCAGTCAGTGTACAGATATCACCCTGAGAGAGAGGGGACTGAGAGACACCAGTCAGTGTACAGATATCACCCTGAGAGAGGGGACTGAGAGACACCAGTCTGTGTGCAGATATCACCCTGAGAGAGAGGGACTGAGAGACACCAGTCTGTGTACAGATATCACCCTGAGAGAGAGGGACTGAGAAACACCAGTCAGTGTACAGATATCACCCTGAGAGAGAGAGACTGAGAGACACCAGTCAGTGTACAGATATCACCCTGAGAGAGAGGGACTGAGAGACACCAGTCTGTGTGCAGATATCACCCTGAGAGAGAGGGACTGAGAGACACCAGTCTGTGTGCAGATATCACCCTGAGAGAGAGGGACTGAGAGACACCAGTCAGTGTACAGATATCACCCTGAGACAGAGAGAGACTGAGAGACACCAGTCAGTTTACAGATATCACCCTGAGAGAGACCAGTCAGTGTACAGATATCACCCTGAGAGACACCAGTCAGTGTACAGATATCACCCTGAGAGACACCAGTCAGTGTACAGATATCACCCTGAGAGAGAGGGACTGAGAGACACCAGTCAGTGTACAGATATCACCCTGAGAGAGAGGGGACTGAGAGACACCAGTCAGTGTACAGATATCACCCTGAGAGAGAGAGAGACTGAGAGACACCAGTCAGTGTACAGATATCACCCTGAGAGAGAGGGGACTGAGAGACACCAGTCAGTGTACAGATATCACCCTGAGAGAGTGGGGACTGAGAGACACCAGTCAGTGTACAGATATCACCCTGAGAGAGAGAGAGACTGAGAGACACCAGTCAGTGTACAGATATCACCCTGAGAGAGAGAGGGACTGAGAGACACCAGTCAGTGTATAGATATCACCCTGAGAGAGAGGGACTGAGAGACACCAGTCAGTGTACAGATATCACCCTGAGAGAGAGGGACTGAGAGACACCAGTCAGTGTACAGATATCACTCTGAGAGAGAGGGGACTGAGAGACACCAGTCACTGTACAGATATCACCCTGAGAGAGAGGGACTGAGAGACACCAGTCAGTGTATAGATATCACCCTGAGAGAGAGGGACTGAGAGACACCAGTCAGTGTACAGATATCACCCTGAGAGAGAGGGGACTGAGAGACACCAGTCAGTGTACAGATATCACCCTGAGAGAGAGGGGACTGATAGACACCAGTCAGTGTACAGATATCACCCTGAGAGAGAGGGACTGAGAGACACCAGTCAGTGTACAGATATCACCCTGAGAGAGAGGGGACTGAGAGACACCAGTCAGTGTACAGATATCACCCTGAGAGAGAGGGGACTGAGAGACACCAGTCAGTGTACAGATATCACCCTGAGAGAGAGGGACTGAGAGACACCAGTCAGTGTACAGATATCACTCTGAGAGAGAGGGGACTGAGAGACACCAGTCACTGTACAGATATCACCCTGAGAGAGAGGGGACTGAGAGACACCAGTCAGTGTACAGATATCACCCTGAGAGAGAGGGACTGAGAGACACCCGTCAGTGTACAGATATCACCCTGAGAGAGAGGGGACTGAGAGACACCAGTCAGTGTACAGATATCACCCTGAGAGAGAGGGACTGAGAGACACCAGTCAGTGTACAGATATCACCCTGAGAGAGAGGGACTGAGAGACACCAGTCAGTGTACAGATATCACTCTGAGAGAGAGGGGACTGAGAGACACCAGTCACTGTACAGATATCACCCTGAGAGAGAGGGGACTGAGAGACACCAGTCAGTGTACAGATATCACCCTGAGAGAGGGGACTGAGAGACACCAGTCAGTGTACAGATATCACCCTGAGAGAGAGGGGACTGAGAGACACCAGTCAGTGTACAGATATCACCCTGAGAGAGAGGGACTGAGAGACACCAGTCAGTGTACAGATATCACTCTGAGAGAGAGGGGACTGAGAGACACCAGTCACTGTACAGATATCACCCTGAGAGAGAGGGGACTGAGAGACACCAGTCAGTGTACAGATATCACCCTGAGAGAGGGGACTGAGAGACACCAGTCAGTGTACAGATATCACCCTGAGAGAGAGGGACTGAGAGACATCAGATCAATGCCCGCGTAGTGAGATGGTCTGACTGGAAGACCCCCCCCCGCTCCTCCTGGGAAGTGCAGGAGGGTCGCCTGTACACTGAAGCTGGTTGGGTCGGAGGGTGAGGGGGGGAGGGGGAGGGAGGTTGTGGGCTGTATATGTTACATGTTGCGCAGGACCTGCCACGCTCGGATTTTCACCTTGAAGTTCGTTTCTCTGCAATCTCTCGACGCCTTGCCTTTCAGGTGCCGATTCTCGAGCTGGGACCGTTGGACTGGAAACCCCCAGCCCACCGCAGGCTCAGCCACCTCCCCCCCCCCCCCCCCACTTCCTGCCTCAGAGAGCAATTTCGAAAAGTGCAGCAGGATGTGGTCTGGAAAGGGAAGGGGCCATTTCCTCATCTGGCTGGGACGCCCCAGCGCGCCACTCTCTCTCTCTCTCTCTCTCCCTCTCGTGCTCCCTCGCTTGCACCCAGCTCCAGAGGTCTCCTCTTCTGCCGTCACCCCGAATCTCCCCCCCCCCACCGCCCCACTCGGCAGCGACAACCCCGGGGTGCGTGGTGGTCTGAGATTCCCGATCTCAAATCACGACAGGCTCGGCATTTTGCCTCTGTCTCACCGCGTAGGTCGGCCAGTTCAAAGGTCACCTGGCAGCAAAAAAACAAGTGAGGCCCGCCCGCTATCGGGCACCCCTCTGAAGCCCCGTCAGTGTCACCGGAAGGCAGGCCGTGGGTAGCAGGGCACTTTGCTGCCCGTGGAGCCTGTAAGTGGGTGGGAGTGGTGGGAAGTGGCAGAGATTGAAAGCTGGTGTGACAGCAAGTGCAGAGAGCAGACAGATGTGCAAGGTGCTGGTGTGACCTGGAGTTGGAGCAGAGCCACGTCCCGATGGGCTGTGCAACAGTGCGTGGGACGCAAATAAACAGCAAGAGGAAGTGGTGAGCGGAGTGGAAAAACCCGACTGACAGCTCTGAGCTGCAAGGTGCCTGTCACAGTGTGTTAGATACACTGTCCTTTCACCCTCTGGGACCGGGTGTCACAGTGTGTTAGATACACTGTCCTTTCACCCTCTGGGACCGGGTGTCACAGTGTGTTAGATACACTGTCCTTTCCCCCTCTGGGACCGGGTGTCACAGTGCGTTAGATACACTGTCCCTTCCCCCTCTGGGACTGGGTGTCACAGTGTGTTAGATACACTGTCCTTTCCCCCTCTGGGACCGGGTGTCACAGTGTGTTAGATACACTGTCCTTTCCCCCTCTGGGACCGGGTGTCACAGTGTGTTAGATACACTGTCCTTTCCCCCCTCTGGGACTGGGTGTCACAGTGTGTTAGATACACTGTCCTTTCACCCTCTGGTACCGGGTGTCACAGTGTGTTAGATACACTGTCCTTTCCCCCTCTGGGACTGGGTGTCACAGTGTGTTAGATACACTGTCCTTTCCCCATCTGGGACCGGGTGTCACAGTGTGTTAGATACCACTGTCCTTTCCCCCCTCTGGGACCGGGTGTCACAGTGCGTTAGATACACTGTCCTTTCCCCCCTCTGGGACCGGGTGTCACAGTGTGTTAGATACACTGTCCTTTCCCCCTCTGGGACCGTGTATCACAGTGCGTCAGATACACTGTCCTTTCCCCCTCTGGGATCGGGTATCACAGTGTGTTAGATACACTGTCCTTTCCCCCTCTGGGACCGTGTATCACAGTGTGTTAGATACACTGTCCTTTCCCCCCTCTGGGACCGGGTGTCACAGTGCGTTAGATACACTGTCCTTTCCCCCTCTGGGACCGGGTGTCACAGTGTGTTAGATACACTGTCCTTTCCCCCTCTGGGACCGTGTATCACAGTGCGTCAGATACACTGTCCTTTCCCCCTCTGGGACCGTGTATCACAGTGCGTCAGATACACTGTCCTTTCCCCCTCTAGGACCGGGTGTCACAGTGTGTTAGATACACTGTCCTTTCCTCCCTCTGGGACCGGGTGTCACAGTGTGTTAGATACACTGTCCTTTCCCCCTCTGGGACTGGGTGTGAACTTGCGATTAAATTCCTCCTCACCACCTACTCCTCCCTGTTGTGTCTCTTGTTCCCATGGTGTTCGATGCAAATCTGTTGACTAGATTTCCCCTAGTTTTGCGTTACCCGTTTATCTTGATCTGTTACAGTCAAATTTCATGCAAAAAGCACCAGTCAGGAGCCTGAGACTTGGAAAATCATAAATGATGTAAACTCATGGTACAAATGATGTCTATTCAGCCTCCGTACCTCTGCTGTCTGTTGGAGAGTGCAGGCACGGACCTCACTGAGCTTTGGGGCTGCAGCACAGGTCAGAACGCTGCCTTCCCTGCTGTTCACTGACCGTCTCGCATCCCCAACAGCTTGGACAGACATCACCGTTTCCTGGGCAAGGCTGAACCAGTGCCAAGAGGTGATGGCTACCAGTGTCGCACAGCCCCTTGCCTTCGAGCCCCCTACAGGGTCGTAAAATGTTCCGAATCACTTCACAGGGGTGCAAACCAGACAGAATTTGACCTATCCCTCGAGCTGGCCAAAAAGAATATCAGGGACAGGCGACTAAAAGCTCGGTCCAAGAGGTCGGATTTAAGGAGTGTCTTAAAGGAGGAGAGAGAGAGAGAGAGAGGCGGAGAGGTTTAGGGAGGGAATTCCACAGCTCGGGGACCCAGGCAGCTGAAGGTACGGATGGCAACGGTGGAGCAATGGGAATCGGGGGATGGTCAAGAGGCCGGAATTGGAGGAGTGCAGAGATCTTGGAGGGTTGTAGGGGCCTAAGGAGGTTACAGAGATAGGGAGGGTTGTAGGGGCTGGAGGAGGTTACAGAGATAGGGAGGGTTGTAGGGACTGGAGGAGGTTACAGAGATAGGGAGGGTTGTAGGGGCTGGAGGAGGTTACAGAGATAGGGAGGGTTGTAGGGACTGGAGAAGGTTACAGAGATAGGGAGGGGTTGTAGGGACTAGAGGTTACAGAGATAGGGAGGGTTGTAGGGACTGGAGGAGGTTACAGAGAGAGGGAGGGGGGAGTGCGGGGCCATGGAGTGATTTGAAAACGAGGATGAGAATTTTAAAATCGAGGTGTTACCGGACCGGGAGTTGGTGTAGGTCAGCGAGCACAGGGGGGAGACGGGTGAACGGGGACTCGGTGACAGTTCGGACACGGGGGCGGGGGGCGGGATCAGCCGGGGTTTTGGGATGAGCTGAAGTTTACGGAGGGTGGAATGTGGGAGAGCAGCCGGGGAGAGCGTCGGGAATGGTCGAGTCCGGAGGGGAACGAAGGCACGGGTGAGGGTTTCAGCAGCCGATGAGCTGATGCTGAGTTGGGAGGGAGAGGGGAGGGGAGGGGAACAGCACTCCAGCGGAGGGAGGTCCGGGTGAAACAGGTGGGGTGGGGGGGGGGGCCGGGCGAGAGTTCGCCTTCGTCGGTTCTGAACGGGCCGTCCGCGATTCGCCGCGCGGGATCGTGCTGTGCGCGGGTGGGCCGCCGCGGGGAACGCCGGCGTTCGCGGCCCAGCTCCGGGTTCGTGTCTCTCTAACTCTCTCTCTCCCTCTCTCTAACTCTCTCTCTCTCTCTCTCTCTCTCTAACTCTCTCTCTCTCTCCTTCCCCTCTTCAGACGACCAGTTTGAACCACTCCGCATCGACCCGTTCTCCAGCCCGCCCGAGCTCCCGGACGTCATGAAACCGCAGGATTCGGGGAGCGGCGCCAATGAGCAGGCCGTTCAGTGAGGACGCAGCCGCCACCCCCCCCCCCCCCCCCCTTCCCTCCACCCCGCCCTGTGCCCGGGCGAGGGATCGTGACACTGTGGGGCGCGCAGTTCTCTTGGCACAACACTGGACTCTCCTCTCACTCTCTCTCTCTCCCGCTCTGTCCCCGCCTCTCAAATTTGCCCCTTTCTCTTGTATTTTTCTTATATATATATAATATCTCTATCCCTCCTTTACTCCCCTCTCCCTCTCCCATCTTCCTCTGTCTCCCTCCTTCCTCCCCTTTGTTCTTCTCCCCTCCCCCGTTCCGTCCCATTCTGCCTTTCCATGTTTGATTTCTTTCACTCCCTTTCCCCACAAACTCTTGTTTGTACTCGGATGAATAAAGAACAACAGTGAGGGGGGGGGGGGGGGGTGGGGGAGAGGGGGGCTTCCCCTCCCCCTAACCCCCACCACCACCTCCTCCCAGGTCCCCTCCACCACGTAGCAGAAGTGAATGAAATAGTCGTTTCAACGAGTCTGAAAACTCCCGGTGACGGCAGTCGGCGTCTCGGCCGGGAACCGTACTTTAAGTTGTGGCGGGGGGAGTCGGACCTGGGAGGGAGCGAGTGTCCACCTCCCTGCAGTGTCGGGGCGCGTCCGTTCTGCCTCTCTTTCTCTCTTTCCCCCCCCCCCCCCCCCCCCCGCACTCTCCAATTAACCGTTTTTACGCTGTTCCGTTGTGCGTGGCACCTCCTCCCGCCCCCCCCCCCCCCCCCCCCCCCCCCCCCACCACTGCGGCAGAAAAGGTCTCTCAACGCGATCAGCCCCTTGCACGAAACCCCTCGGCGGCCCCCGGCCCTCCACCCCCCCCGGGGTCACATGACAATGCCTGCTTCGGAAAATGTTTATTTTTCACCACTCGCCACCCGGGAGTCCTGTGCCGCTTTGACCTCATTCTCGCCCCACCCCCCCTCCCACCGCCACCCCGGGTCACTGCGACCGAGGTGCGGCCGTCGCCGAATGCGTTCGAGCCTCCTTTGACCTCGATGCGCTGTCCTTTCCCCCTCCAACGCACCCCCTCCCCTCCCTCCCTCCTTCCTCAAACTGTTGCCTCGTGTTTTTATCCTTGTGGAGGGAGGCAAGATGTGAGACGAGGCAGAAGCGCGTCGAAAATCGTTGTTTGGGGGGGGGGGGTAGAAAGGGAGCCTGAAAAGATGTATTTTTAAGATCGAGCTCTGTATGTATGTGTGTGTGTGTGTGTGTGTGTGTGCGTGCGTGCGCGCGTGAGTGTGTTCTCCAACCGAGGGGGATGCAGGGCTGATATGGATCTCGACGCGTGTTGCCTCTCCAGCGCCTCCTTTAGGAGAGATTTAAAAACTAAACTTGTGGCAACGATCTTTAAAATTAACAGATTATTATTAAAAAGAATCCAATTTCCTTTTCAAGACTTTTCACGTTTGGGTTTTTTTTTTGTGTGTTGGTTTCAAGTAAACTTATTGTGTAAACGATGTTTTTTTTTGTTTCTTTCTCGTGCTGTTCTGCAGTTACAAAGCTTTTTTTTTTGTGCTATAATTTTTGCTATCCCGAGTTACACTGAAAATAAAAGTGTTCACCCATTTCTCCGTCTCCATGTCGTTGAATTTCTACCTGTGATTTCCTTGTGACAGGCTGGGATCGGGTGTCACAGTGTGTTAGATACACTGTCCATTCCCCCCTCTGGGACCGGGTGTCACAGTGCGTTAGATACACTGTCCTTTCCCCCTCTGGGACCGGGTGTCACAGTGTGTTAGATACACTGTCCTTTCCCCCTCTGGGACTGGGTGTCACAGTGTGTTAGATACACTGTCCTTTCCCTATCTGGGACTGGGTGTCACAGTGCGTTAGATACACTGTCCTTTCCCCCCTCTGGGACCATGTGTCACAGTGTGTTAGATGCACTGTCCTTTCCCCCTCTGGGACCGGGTGTCACAGTGTGTTAGATACACTGTCCTTTCCCCCTCTGGGACCGGGTGTCACAGTGTGTTAGATACACTGTCCTTTCCCCCTCTGGGACCGGGTATCACAGTGTGTTAGATACACTGTCCTTTCCCCCTCTGGGACCGGGTGTCACAGTGTGTTAGATACACTGTCCTTTCCCCCTCTGGGACCGGGTGTCACAGTGTGTTAGATACACTGTCCTTTCCCCCTCTGGGACCGGGTGTCACAGTGCGTTAGATACACTGTCCTTTCCCCCTCTGGGACCGGGTGTCACAGTGCGTTAGATACACTGTCCTTTCCCCCTCTGGGACCGGGTGTCACAGTGTGTTAGATACACTGTCCATTACCCCCTCTGGGACCGGGTGTCACAGTGTGTTAGATACACTGTCCTTTCCCCCTCTGGGACCGGGTGTCACAGTGTGTTAGATACACTGTCCTTTCCCCCTCTGGGACCGGGTGTCACAGTGCGTTAGATACACTGTCCTTTCCCCCTCTGGGACTGGGTGTCACAGTGCGTTAGATACACAGTCCCTGTCTATCTTTCCGTCTCTCTCTCTCTCTCTCATTCTCTTTCTGTCCCTCTATCTCCCTCATGTCTCTCTCTTTGTTTCTTTCTTTCTCTCCTCCAGATACCTGCCTTCCCACTCCCCTCAGCTGGTCTGTGGGGCCGGGAGTGAGAGGAAGCAGGGCCCCCCAGCGGTGTCCCCGACCCCTCACGCGAGGGGGCACCCGGGGAGCCAGTTAAACTCAACGAGCTGCCACAGAGGCCGGCGATGGGGAACCGGGAGCTGGTGTTTCACAGTCGGGAGGGAGGTGTTTGTGGTTTCTGGGCGGGAGCCGAGGCTGAACGACAACCCACGTGGGGCTCGAGGCTGCTTTAAAAGGTGCCCTCGGCCCTTGCTGCAGCCTCTGTCTCTGGGAAGGGGTTTTCAGGACAGGGTGTGTGGCTGGGTGGGGAGTTCTCGCCCCTGGTCGCAGCTGCAGGGCCTTGCCCGCTCCACGGGGCCCAGGCCCAGAAAGGGCCCCAGGGCAAGGCCACGGGCCGCTGAAGCTTGGGGGGGGCAGCGAGCTAGGCTGTTCTCCTTTCCTGGCCGCAGGGGGAGAGGGAGGCAGGAGGTCTGTGATTTCCCCATTCACCTACTTTGGGAGGTACAACAGCAGAGTCTGAGAGAAGGAGACAGAATGGCAAAGTGAGTCTCCCACAATCTGAATTCTCTCTCCACCTCCCTCCCTCTTGTCTCTTTCTTTCTCTCCACCTAGCTCCCTCTCTCCCTCCCTCTGTCTCTCTATCTTTATCACTCTCTCTAGCACTCTTGTCTCTTTCTCTCTCCCCCTCTCTCTCTACCTGTGTCTGTCTCTTCCGCTGTTTCTTTCTCCCTCCCTCCCTATCGCTGTGTGTTTCTTTCTATCTCTCGCGCGCTCTCCCTTCGTCTCTGAATCTCTATCTCCGTTTTTTTTCTCTCCCTCTGTCTCTCTGTGTCTGTCTCTCTCTCCCTCTCTGTATCTGTCTCCGTTTTTCTCTCCCTCCGCCTCTCTGTCTCTACCTCCATCTCGCTCCCTTTCTCTCTCTCCCTCCCTCTGTCTGTCTCTTCTGTTTGACATTGTTGATTTTAAAAAAGGATTATCGGACCCTGGATTGGAGGGAGGGCAGGAGTGCAAAGGGTTGGGGGACATACTGCAGCTGTTGGTTACTCCCCGCCTGGTTTCAGTCGGGTTACGAGGACAGGGTTGAACAGACCAGGCATCCGTTCCCTCGAGTGTTGAAGATAAAAGGTGGTTCAAGGAGAGTGCAGACCAAAGCGGGCGGGGCGGGGGGGGGGGGCAGAACCTCAAAATTCGAGGTAGACCGTTCAGGGGGTGGGGGGGGTGATGTTACGAAGCAGTCCTTGGCACGAAGTGGAGTGCAATTCGGGAACTCTCTCCCGCAGAAAAGGCCGGGAGTCGATTAAAAAAAAATGTCAAAATACCGAGCTGCAGATGTTTCTGTTTGAGGGGGGGGAGGGGAAGGCGTTGAGGGACCGAGGCGGGCGGGGGAGAGGGGTGCCGACGGAGTTAGCTCGCAGAATGTCCGAACGCGCTCACGGGGATGCTCCCGGTCCGACCTCCCATCCCCGTACCTCCTCTCTCTCTCTCTTCCCCCCCCCCCCCACCTCTCCAACGGCCGCGTGACACAGTCGATGCCCCCGCTGGGAGAGGAAAACGCAGTCGACGTTGTCAAGAGATTTAACAGTGCATCGATCCGTAAAGTAGAGAGCACTACTCAAAGACTGCATGACAACTGTAGTGTTTCCGACTTTATGGATGGGTGCGCTGTGAGCAGCGGTCAGCGGACAAAGACGGTGGGGGCGCTCGGCCGGGACCAGCGGGCGGAGCAGAGGGCGTGCTTTCCCCCGTAAGAAGCGTTCGTCGTAACGCGATGCTCCGAGGAGGGCGGGTGGGGCTGGGCGACCGCGACGGGCGAAAGGGGTCGAAAGGCGTTAAACGCGGGCACAGTCTGCTGCTGCCGCCAATGTTGCTTTGCTGATGTCACTGTTGTGCGTGGCCGAGGGTCTGTGGTGCTGCGCGTGGGTCGCAGAGATCCAAAGGGAGCCAGAGATAATGAGCCAAAACGCTGCATTGCTGTACGCGCAGAGGGATGTGGAGGCACTGCCCATATCCATAAGGGCATTGTGCGATATTAACCCTGCAGTGGGGCCAGCAGAGAAACGAGGGGCCGAGTGGCCGCCATCTGGGTGACAGCTGCTCGAGGGTGGATCCCAGAACAGATCAACACTGCTCCCTAGCGTTCAGACTCAGGCACAGCCCTCTCCTGGATCCCAGACTGTGATAATAAAAGGAGGCTGAATGTTCTGGGTTCGAACCCCACGCACTGCGATCATGAGGCCCAACATTCACCTTTATGCCACACGGAGCCCCCACAATGTCGGAAGGTTAGTACTGAGGGAGCGCGGTACTCTCAGAGAGTCACGACAGAGGGAGTGAAGCGCTGTCGGAGGGTCAGTACTGAAGGAGCGCTGCACTGTTGGAGGGTCAGCACAGAGGGAGTGCCTCATTGTCAAAGGGTCAATACTAAGTGAGTGCCACACTGTCGGAGGGTCAGTACTGAGGGAGCACCGCACTGTCGGAGGGTCGGCACTGAGGGAGTGAAGCGCTGTTCGAGGGTCAGTACTGAGTGAGTGCCGCACTGTCGGAGGGTCAGCACTGAGGGAGAGCCGCACTGTCAGAGGGTCAGTACTGAGGGAGCGCCGCACTGTCGGAGGGCCACCAGTGAGGGAGCGCCGCACTGTCAGAGGGTCAGTACCGAGGGAGTGCCGCACTGTCGGAGGGTCAGTACCGAGGCAGTGCCGCACTGTCGGAGGGTCAATAGTGAGGGAGCACTGCACTGTCAGAGGGTCAGTACTGAGGGAGTGATGCACTGTCGGAGGGTCAGTACCGAGGGAGTGCCGCAACGTCGGAGGGTCAGTACTGAGGGAGATCAGCACTGTCGGAGGGTCAGTACTGAGGGAGTGCCGCATTGTCGGAGGGTCAGTACTGGGGGAGGGCCGCACTGTCTTAGGGTCAGTACTGAGGGAGATCAGCACTGTCGGAGGGTCAGTACTGAGGGAGCGCCGCATTGTCGGACGGTCAGTACTGAGGGAGAGCCGCACTGTCAGAGGGTCAGTACTGAGGGAGTGTCGCACTGTCGGAGAGTCAGTACTGAGGGAGTGTCGCACTGTCGCAGGGTCAGTACTGAGGGAGTGCCGCACTGTCGGAGGGTCAATAGTGTATCTGTATCTGTCTCCGTTTTTCTCTCCCTCCGCCTCTCTGTCTCTACCTCCATCTCGCTCCCTTTCTCTCTCTCCCTCCCTCTGTCTGTCTCTTCTGTTTGACATTGTTGATTTTAAAAAAGGATTATCGGACCCTGGATTGGAGGGAGGGCAGGAGTGCAAAGGGTTGGGGGACATGCTGCAGCTGTTGGTTACTCCCCGCCTGGTTTCAGTCGGGTTACGAGGACAGGGTTGAACAGACTAGGCATCCGTTCCCTCGAGTGTTGAAGATAAAAGGTGGTTCAAGGAGAGTGCAGACCAAAGCGGGCGGGGCGGTGGGGGGGGGCAGAACCTCAAAATTCGAGGTAGACCGTTCAGGGGGTGGGGGGGGTGATGTTACGAAGCAGTCCTTGGCACGAAGTGGAGTGCAATTCGGGAACTCTCTCCCGCAGAAAAGGCCGGGAGTCGATTTAAAAAAAAATGTCAAAATACCGAGCTGCAGATGTTTCTGTTTGAGGGGGGGGAGGGGAAGGCGTTGAGGGACCGAGGCGGGCGGGGGAGAGGGGTGCCGACGGAGTTAGCTCGCAGAATGTCCGAACGCGCTCACGGGGATGCTCCCGGTCCGACCTCCCATCCCCGTACCTCCTCCTCTCTCTCTTCCCCCCCCACCTCTCCAACGGCCGCGTGCCACAGTCGATGCCCCCGCTGGGAGAGGAAAACGCAGTCGACGTTGTCAAGAGATTTAACAGTGCATCGATCCGTAAAGTAGAGAGCACTACTCAAAGACTGCATGACAACTGTAGTGTTTCCGACTTTATGGATGGGTGCGCTGTGAGCAGCGGTCAGCGGACAAAGACGGTGGGGGCGCTCGGCCGGGACCAGCGGGCGGAGCAGAGGGCGTGCTTTCCCCCGTAAGAAGCGTTCGTCGTAACGCGACGCTCTGAGGAGGGCGGGTGGGGCCTGGCGACCGCGACGGGCAAATGGGGTCCAAAGGCGTTAAACGCGGGCACAGTCTGCTGCTGCCGCCAATGTTGCTATGCTGATGTCACTGTTGTGCGTGGCCGAGGGTCTGTGGTGCTGCGCGTGGGTCGCAGAGATCCAAAGGGAGCCAGAGATAATGAGCCAAAACGCTGCATTGCTGTACGCGCAGAGGGATGTGGAGGCACTGCCCATATCCATAAGGGCATTGTGCGATATTAACCCTGCAGGGGGGCCAGCAGAGAAACGAGTGGCCGCCATCTGGGTGACAGCTGCTCGAGGGTGGATCCCAGAACAGATCAACACTGCTCCCTAGCGTTCAGACTCAGGCACAGCCCCCTCCTGGATCCCAGACTGTGATAATAAAAGGAGGCTGAATGTTCTGGGTTCGAACCCCACGCACTGCGATCATGAGGCCCAACATTCACCTTTATGCCACACGGAGCCCCCACAATGTCGGAAGGTTAGTACTGAGGGAGCGCGGTACTCTCAGAGAGTCACGACAGAGGGAGTGAAGCGCTGTCGGAGGGTCAGTACTGAAGGAGCGCTGCACTGTTGGAGGGTCAGCACAGAGGGAGTGCCTCATTGTCAAAGGGTCAATACTAAGTGAGTGCCACACTGTCGGAGGGTCAGTACTGAGGGAGCACCGCACTGTCGGAGGGTCAGTACCGAGGCAGTGCCGCACTGTCGGAGGGTCAATAGTGAGGGAGTGATGCACTGTCGGAGGGTCAGTACCGAGGGAGTGCCGCACTGTCGGAGGGTCAGTACTGGGGGAGGGCCGCACTGTCTTAGGGTCAGTACTGAGGGAGATCAGCACTGTCGGAGGGTCAGTACTGAGGGAGCGCCGCATTGTCGGAGGGTCAGTACTGAGGGAGAGCCGCACTGTCAGAGGGTCAGTACTGAGGGAGTGCCGCACTGTCGGAGAGTCAGTACTGAGGGAGTGTCGCACTGTCGCAGGGTCAGTACTGAGGGAGTGTGGCATTATCGGAGGGTCAGTCCTGAGGGAGTGCCGCTCTGTCGGAGGGTCAGTAGTGAGGGAGCGCTGCACTGTTGGAGGGTCAGTACTGAGGGAGTGTCGCACTGTCGGAGGGTCAGTACTGAGGGAGCGCCGCACTGTTGGAGGTTCAGTACTGAGGAAGTGCCGCACTGTCGGAGGGTCAGCACTGAGGGAGCACCGCACTGTCGGAGTGTCAGTACTGAGGGAGTGACGCACTGTCGGAGGGTCAGCACTGAGGGAGTGCCGCACTGACGGAGGGTCAGTACGTAGGGAGTGCCGCACTGTCGGAGAGTCAGTACTGAGGGAGTGCCGCACTGTCGGAGGGTCAGTACTGAGGGAGTGCCGCACTGTCAGAGGGTCAGTACTGAGGGAGTGCCGCACTGTCGGAGGGTGAGTACTGAGGGAGTGCTGCTCTGTCAGAGGGTCAGTACTGAGGGAGTGCCACACTGTCGGAGGGTCAGTACTGAGGGAGTGCCGTGCTGTCGCAGGGTCAGTACCGAGGGAGTGCCGCACTGTCAGAGGGTCAGTACTGAGGGAGCGCCGCACTTTGAGGGTTAATACTGAGGGAGTGCCGCACTGTCGGAAGGTCAGTACTGGGGAGTGCCGCACTGTCGGAGGGTCAGTACTGAGGGAGTGCTGCACTGTCCAAGGGTCAGTACTGAGGGAGCACCGCACTGTCGGAGGGTCAGCACTGAGGGAGCGCTGCACTGTCAGAGGTTCAGTACTGAGGGAGTGCCGCACTGTCGGAGGGTCAGTACTGAGGGAGTGCCGCACTGTCGGAGGGTGAGTACTGAAGGAGCGCCGCCCTGGCAGAGGGTCAGTACTGAGGGAGCGCCGCACTGTCGGAGGGTCAGTAGTGAGGGAGCGCTGCACTGTCAGAGGGTCAGTACTGAGGGAGTGCCGCACTGTCGCAGGGTCAGTACCGAGGGAGTGCCGCACTGTCGGAGGGTCAGTACTGAGGGAGTGTCGCACTGTCGGAGAGTCAGTACTGAGGGAGTGCCGCACTGTCGGAGGGTCAGTACAGAGGGAGTGCCGCACTGTCGGAGGGTCAGTACTGAGGGAGTGCCGCACTGTCGGAGGGTCAGTACTTACGGAGTGTCGCACTGTCGGAGAGTCAGTACTGAGGGAGTGCCGCACTGTCGGAGGGTCAGTACTGAGGGAGTGCTGCTCGGTCAGAGGGTCAGTACTGAGGGAGTGCCGCACTGTCGGAGGGTCAGCAGTGAGGGAGCGCCGCAATGTCAGAGGGTCAGTACCGAGGGAGTGCCGCACTGTCGGAGGGTCAGTACCGAGGGAGTGCCGCACTGTCGGAGGGTCAGTAGTGAGAGAGCGCTGCACTGTCAGAGGGTCAGTACTGAGGGAGTGCCGCACTGTCAGAGGGTCAGTACTGAGGGTGTGCCGCGCTGTCGCAGGGTCAGTACCGAGGGAGTGCCGCACTGTCAGAGGGTCAGTACTGAGGGAGCGCCGCACTTTGAGGGTTAATACTGAGGGAGTGCCGCACTGTCGGAAGGTCAGTACTGAGGGAGTGCCGCACTGTCGGAGGGTCAGTACTGAGGGAGTGCTGCTCTGTCAGAGGGTCAGTACTGAGGGAGTGCCGCACTGTCGGAGGGTCAGCAGTGAGGGAGCGCCGCAATGTCAGAGGGTCAGAACCGAGGGAGTGCCGCACTGTCGGAGGGTCAGTACCGAGGGAGTGCCGCACTGTCGGAGGGTCAGTAGTGAGAGAGCGCTGCACTGTCAGAGGGTCAGTACTGAGGGAGTGCCGCACTGTCGGAGGGTCAGTACCGAGGGAGTGCCGCATCATCGGAGAGTCAGTACTGAGGGAGATCAGCACTGTCGGAGGGTCAGTACTGAGGGAGTGTCGCACTGTCGTAGGGTCAGTACTGAGGGTGTGCCGCGCTGTCGCAGGGTCAGTACCGAGGGAGTGCCGCACTGTCAGAGGGTCAGTACTGAGGGAGCGCCGCACTTTGAGGGTTAATACTGAGGGAGTGCCGCACTGTCGGAAGGTCAGTACTGAGGGAGTGCCGCACTGTCGGAGGGTCAGTACTGAGGGAGTGCTGCTCTGTCAGAGGGTCAGTACTGAGGGAGTGCCGCACTGTCGGAGGGTCAGCAGTGAGGGAGCGCCGCAATGTCAGAGGGTCAGAACCGAGGGAGTGCCGCACTGTCGGAGGGTCAGTACCGAGGGAGTGCCGCACTGTCGGAGGGTCAGTAGTGAGAGAGCGCTGCACTGTCAGAGGGTCAGTACTGAGGGAGTGCCGCACTGTCGGAGGGTCAGTACCGAGGGAGTGCCGCATCATCGGAGAGTCAGTACTGAGGGAGATCAGCACTGTCGGAGGGTCAGTACTGAGGGAGTGCCGCACTGTCGGAGGGTCAGTACTGAGGGAGCACCGCGCTGTCGGAGTGTCAGTACTGAGGGAGTGCTGCACTGTCGGAGGGTCAGTACTGAGGGAGTGCTGCACTGTCGGAGGGTCAGTATTGAAGGAGTGTCGCACTGTCAGAGGGTCAGTACTGAGGGAGTGCCGCACTGTCAGAGGGTCAGTACTGAGGGAGTGCCGCACTGTCGGAGGGTCAGTACTGAGGGAGTGTCGCGCTGTCGGAGAGTCAGTACTGAGGGAGTGCCGCACTGTCGGAGGGTCAGCAGTGAGGGAGCGCCGCAATGTCAGAGGGTCAGAACCGAGGGAGTGCCGCACTGTCGGAGGGTCAGTCCTGAGGGAGTGCCGCACTGTCGGAGGGTCAGTAGTGAGAGAGCGCTGCACTGTCAGAGGGTCAGAACTGAGGGAGTGCCGCACTGTCGGAGGGTCAGTACCGAGGGAGTGCCGCATCATCGGAGGGTCAGTACTGAGGGAGATCAGCACTGTCGGAGGGTCAGCACTGAGGGAGTGTCGCACTGTCGGAGGGTCAGTACTGAAGGAGCACCGCGCTGTCGGAGTGTCAGTACTGAGGGAGTGACGCACTGTCGGAGGGTCAGTACTGAGGGAGTGCTGCACTGTCGGAGGGTCAGTATTGAAGGATTGTCGCACTGTCAGAGGGTCAGTACTGAGGGAGTGCCGCACTGTCAGAGGGTCAGTACTGAGGGAGTGCCGCACTGTCGGAGGGTCAGTACTGAGGGAGTGTCGCGCTGTCGGAGAGTCGGTACTGAGGGAGTGCCGCACTGTCGGAGGGTCAGTACTGAGGGAGTGCCGCACTGTCGGAGGGTCAGTACTGAAGGAGCGCCGTACTGTCGGAGGGTCAGTACTGAGGGAGTGCCGCACTGTCGGAGGGTCAGTACTGAGGGAGCGCCGCACTGTCGGAGGGTCAGTACTGAGGGAGTGCCACACTGTCGCAGGGTCAGCACTGAGAGAGTGCCGCACTGTCAGAGGGTCAGTACAGAGGGAGTGCCGCTCTGTCAGATGGTCAGTACTGAGGGAGTGCCGCACTGTCGCAGGGTCAGCACTGAGAGTGCCGCACTGTCGGAGGGTCAGTACAGAGGGAGTGCCGCACTGTCAGAGGGTCAGTACTCAGGGAGTGCCGCACTGTCGTAGGGTCAGTACTGAGGGAGCACCGCGCTGTCGGAGTGTCAGTACTGAGGGAGTGACGCACTGTCGGAGGGTCAGTACTGAGGGAGTGCTGCACTGTCGGAGGGTCAGTATTGAAGGTGTGTCGCACTGTCAGAGGGTCAGTACTGAGGGAGTGCCGCACTGTCAGAGGGTCAGTACTGAGGGAGTGCCGCACTGTCGGAGGGTCAGTACTGAGGGAGTGTCGCGCTGTCGGAGAGTCAGTACTGAGGGAGTGCCGCGCTGTCGGAGGGTCAGTACTGAGGGAGTGCCGCACTGTCGGAGGGTCAGTACTGAAGGAGCGCCGTACTGTCGGAGGGTCAGTACTGAGGGAGTGCCGCACTGTCGGAGGGTCAGTACTGAGGGAGCGCCGCTCTGTCGGAGGGTCAGTACTGAGGGAGTGCCACACTGTCGCAGGGTCAGCACTGAGAGAGTGCCGCACTGTCGGAGGGTCAGTGCAGAGGGAGTGCCACTCTGTCAGATGGTCAGTACTGAGGGAGTGCCGCACTGTCGCAGGGTCAGCACTGAGAGTGCCGCACTGTCGGAGGGTCAGTACAGAGGGAGTGCCGCTCTGTCAGATGGTCAGTACTGAGGGAGTGCCGCACTGTCGCAGGGTCAGCACTGAGAGTGCCGCACTGTCGGAGGGTCAGTACAGAGGGAGTGCCGCACTGTCAGAGGGTCAGTACTGAGGGAGTGCCGCACTGTCGGAGGGTCAGTACTGAGGGTGTGCCGCGCTGTCGCAGGGTCAGTACCGAGGGAGTGCCGCACTGTCAGAGGGTCAGGACTGAGGGAGCGCCGCACTTTGAGGGTTAATACTGAGGGAGTGCCGCACTGTCGGAAGGTCAGTACTGAGGGAGTGCCGCACTGTCGGAGGGTCAGTACTGAGGGAGTGCTGCTCTGTCGGAGGGTCAGCAGTGAGGGAGCGCCGCAATGTCAGAGGGTCAGAACCGAGGGAGTACCGCACTGTCGGAGGGTCAGTACCGAGGGAGTGCCGCACTGTCGGAGGGTCAGTAGTGAGAGAGCGCTGCACTGTCAGAGGGTCAGTACTGAGGGAGTGCCGCACTGTCGGAGGGTCAGTACCGAGGGAGTGCCGCATCATCGGAGGGTCAGTACTGAGGGAGATCAGCACTGTCGGAGGGTCAGTACTGAGGGAGTGACGCACTGTCGGAGGGTCAGTACTGAGGGAGTGCTGCACTGTCGGAGGGTCAGTATTGAAGGAGTGTCGCACTGTCAGAGGGTCAGTACTGAGGGAGTGCCGCGCTGTCGGAGTGTCAGTACTGAGGGAGTGACGCACTGTCGGAGGGTCAGTACTGAGGGAGTGCTGCACTGTCGGACGGTCAGTATTGAAGGAGTGTCGCACTGTCAGAGGGTCAGTACTGAGGGAGTGCCGCACTGTCAGAGGGTCAGTACTGAGGGAGTGCCACACTGTCGGAGGGTCAGTACTGAGGGAGTGTCGCGCTGTCGGAGAGTCAGTACTGAGGAAGTGCCGCACTGTCGAAGGGTCAGTACTGAGGGAGTGCCGCACTGTCGGAGGGTCAGTACTGAAGGAGCGCCGTACTGTCGGAGGGTCAGTACTGAGGGAGTGCCGCACTGTCGGAGGGTCAGTACTGAGGGAGCGCCGCACTGTCGGAGGGTCAGTACTGAGGGAGTGCCACACTGTCGCAGGGTCAGCACTGACAGAGTGCCGCACTGTCGGAGGGTCAGTACTGAGGGAGTGCCACACTGTCGCAGGGTCAGCACTGAGAGAGTGCCGCACTGTCAGATGGTCAGTACTGAGGGAGTGCCGCACTGTCGCAGGGTCAGCACTGAGAGTGCCGCGCTGTCAGAGGGTCAGTACTGAGGGAGTGCCGCACTGTCGGAGGGTCAGTACTGAGGGTGTGCCGCACTGTCGGAAGGTCAGTACTGAGGGAGTGCCGCACTGTCGGAGGGTCAGTACTGAGGGAGTGCTGCTCTGTCAGAGGGTCAGTACTGAGGGAGTGCCGCACTGTCGCAGGGTCAGCACTGAGGGAGTGCTGCTCTGTCAGAGGGTCAGTACTGAGGGGGCGCCGCACTGTCGGAGGGTCAGTACAGAGGGAGTGCCGCACTGTCAGAGGGTCAGTACTGAGGGAGTGCCGCACTGTCAGAGGGTCAGTACTGAGGGAGTGCCGCACTGTCGGAGGGTCAGTACTGAGGGTGTGCTGCGCTGTCGCAGGGTCTGTACCGAGGGAGTGCCGCACTGTCAGAGGGTCAGTACTGAGGGAGCGCCGCACTTTGAGGGTTAATACTGAGGGAGTGCCGCACTGTCGGAAGGTCAGTACTGAGGGAGTGCCGCACTGTCGGAGGGTCAGTACTGAGGGAGCGCCGCACTGTCGGAGGGTCAGCAGTGAGGGAGCGCCGCAATGTCAGAGGGTCAGAACAGAGGGAGTGCCGCACTGTCGGAGGGTCAGTACCGAGGGAGTGCCGCACTGTCGGAGGGTCAGTAGTGAGAGAGCGCTGCACTGTCAGAGGGTCAGTACTGAGGGAGTGCCGCACTGTCGGAGGGTCAGTACCAAGGGAGTGCCGCATCATCGGAGGGTCAGTACTGAGGGAGATCAGCACTGTCGGAGGGTCAGTACTGAGGGAGTGCCGCGCTGTCGGAGTGTCAGTACTGAGGGAGTGACGCACTGTCGGAGGGTCAGTACTGAGGGAGTGCTGCACTGTCGGAGGGTCAGTATTGAAGGAGTGTCGCACTGTCAGAGGGTCAGTACTGAGGGAGTGCCGCGCTGTCGGAGTGTCAGTACTGAGGGAGTGACGCACTGTCGGAGGTTCAGTACTGAGGGAGTGCTGCACTGTCGGAGGGTCAGTATTGAAGGAGTGTCGCACTGTCAGAGGGTCAGTACTGAGGGAGTGCCGCACTGTCAGAGGGTCAGTACTGAGGGAGTGCCGCACTGTCGGAGGGTCAGTCCTGAGGGAGTGTCGCGCTGTCGGAGAGTCAGTACTGAGGGAGTGCCGCACTGTCGGAGGGTCAGTACTGAGGGAGTGCCGCACTGTCGGAGGGTCAGTACTGAAGGAGCGCCGTACTGTCGGAGGGTCAGTACTGAGGGAGTGACGCACTGTCGGAGGGTCAGTACTGAGGGAGCGCCGCACTGTCGGAGGGTCAGTACTGAGGGAGCGCCACACTGTCGCAGAGTCAGCACTGTGAGAGTGCCGCACTGTCGGAGGGTCAGTGCAGAGGGAGTGCCGCTCTGTCAGATGGTCAGTACTGAGGGAGTGCCGCACTGTCGCAGGGTCAGCACTGAGAGTGCCGCACTGTCGGAGGGTCAGTGCAGAGGGAGTGCCGCACTGTCAGAGGGTCAGTACTGAGGGAGTGCCGCACTGTCGGAGGCTCAGTACTGAGGGTGTGCCGCGCTGTCGCAGGGTCAGTACCGAGGGAGTGCCGCACTGTCAGAGGGTCAGTACTGAGGGAGCGCCGCACTTTGAGGGTTAATACTGAGGGAGTGCCGCACTGTCGGAAGGTCAGTACTAAGGGAGTGCCGCACTGTCGGAGGGTCAGTACTGAGGGAGTGCTGCTCTGTCAAAGGGTCAGTACTGAGGGAGTGCCGCACTGTCGGAGGGTCAGCAGTGAGGGAGCGCCGCAATGTCAGAGGGTCAGAACCGAGGGAGTGCCGCACTGTCGGAGGGTCAGTACCGAGGGAGTGCCGCACTGTCGGAGGGTCAGTAGTGAGAGAGCGCTGCACTGTCAGAGGGTCAGTACTGAGGGAGTGCCGCACTGTCGGAGGGTCATTACCGAGGGAGTGCCGCATCATCGGAGGATCAGTACTGAGGGAGATCAGCACTGTCGGAGGGTCAGTACTGAGGGAGTGCCGCATTGTCGGAGGGTCAGTACTGAGGGAGTGCCGCATTGTCGGAGAGTCAGTACTGGGGGAGGGCCGCACTGTCTGAGGGTCAGTACTGAGGTAGATCAGCGCTGTCGGAGGGTCGGTACTGAGGGAGCGCCGCATTGTCGGAGCGTCAGTACTGAGGGAGTGCCGCTCTGTCGGAGGGTCAGTAGTGAGGGAGCGCTGCACTGTCGGAGGGTCAGTACTGAGGGAGTGTCGCACTGTCGTAGGGTCAGTACTGAGGGAGTGCTGCACTGTCGGAGGGTCAGTATTGAGGGAGTGTCGCACTGTCAGAGGGTCAGTACTGAGGGAGTGCCGCACTGTCGGAGGGTCAGTACCGAGGGAGTGTCACGCTGTCGGAGAGTCAGTACTGAGGGAGTGCCGCACTGTCGGAGGGTCAGTACTGAGGGAGAGCCGCACTGTCGGAGGGTCAGTACTGAGGGAGTGTCGCACTGTCGGAGAGTCAGTACTGAGGGAGTACCGCACTGGCGGAGGGTCAGTACTGAGGGAGTGCTACTCTGTCAGAGGGTCAGTACTGAGGGAGTGCCACACTGTCGGAGAGTCAGTACTGAGGGAGTGCCACACTGTCGCAGGGTCAGCACTGAGAGAGTGCCTCACTGTCTGAGGGTCAGTACAGAGAGAGTGCCGCACAGTCGGAGGGTCAGTACAGAGGGAGTGCCGCACTGTCAGAGGGTCAGTACTGAGGGAGTGCCGCACTGTCGGAGGGTCAGTACTGAGGGTGTGCCACGCTGTCGCAGGGTCAGTACTGAGGGAGTGCCTCACTGTCTGAGGGTCAGTACAGAGAGAGTGCCGCACTGTCGGAGGGTCAGTACAGAGGGAGTGCCGCACTGTCAGAGGGTCAGTACTGAGGGAGTGCCGCACTGTCGGAGGGTCAGTACTGAGGGTGTGCCACGCTGTCGCAGGGTCAGTACCGAGGGAGTGCCGCACTGTCAGAGGGTCAGTACTGAGGCAGCGCCACACTTTGGGGGTTAATACTGAGGGAGTGCCGCACTGTCGGAAGGTCAGTACTGAGGGAGTGCCGCACTGTCGGAGGGTCAGTACTGAGGGAGTGCTGCTCTGTCAGAGGGTCAGTACTGAGGGAGTGCCGCACTGTCGGAGGGTCAGCAGTGAGGGAGCGCCGCAATGTCAGAGGGTCAGAACCGAGGGAGTGCCGCACTGTCGGAGGGTCAGTACCGAGGGAGTGCCGCACTGTCGGAGGGTCAGTAGTGAGAGAGCGCTGCACTGTCAGAGGGTCAGTACTGAGGGAGTGCCGCACTGTCGGAGGGTCAGTACCGAGGGAGTGCCGCATCATCGGAGGGTCAGTACTGAGGGAGATCAGCACTGTCGGAGGGTCAGTACTGAGGGAGTGCCGCTCTGTCGGAGGGTCAGTAGTGAGGGAGCGCTGCACTGTCGGAGGGTGAGTACTGAGGGAGTGTCGCACTGTCGTAGGGTCAGTACAGACGGAGCGCCGCAATGTCGGAGGGTCAGTACTGAGGGAGCACCGCGCTGTCGGAGTGTCAGTACTGAGGGAGTGACGCACTGTCGGAGGGTCAGTACTGAGGGAGTGCTGCACTGTCGGAGGGTCAGTATTGAGGGAGTGTCGCACTGTCAGAGGGTCAGTACTGAGGGAGTGCCGCACTGTCAGAGGTTCAGTACTGAGGGAGTGCCGCACTGTCGGAGGGTCAGTACTGAGGGAGTGCTACTCTGTCAGAGGGTCAGTACTGAGGGAGTGCCACACTGTCGGAGAGTCAGTACTGAGGGAGCGCCGCACTGTCGGAGGGTCAGTACTGAGGGAGTGCCTCACTGTCGGAGGGTCAGTACAGAGAGAGTGCCGCACTGTCGGAGGGTCAGTACAGAGGGAGTGCCGCACTGTCGGAGGGTCAGTACAGAGAGAGTGCCGCACTGTCGGAGGGTCAGTACAGAGGGAGTGCCGCACTGTCAGAGGGTCAGTACTGAGGGAGTGCCGCACTGTCGGAGGGTCAGTACTGAGGGTGTGCCACGCTGTCGCAGGGTCAGTACCGAGGGAGTGCCGCACTGTCAGAGGGTCAGTACTGAGGCAGCGCCACACTTTGAGGGTTAATACTGAGGGAGTGCCGCACTGTCGGAAGGTCAGTACTGAGGGAGTGCCGCACTGTCGGAGGGTCAGTACTGAGGGAGTGCTGCTCTGTCAGAGGGTCAGTACTGAGGGAGTGCCGCACTGTCGGAGGGTCAGCAGTGAGGGAGCGCCGCAATGTCAGAGGGTCAGAACCGAGGGAGTGCCGCACTGTCGGAGGGTCAGTACCGAGGGAGTGCCGCATCATCGGAGGGTCAGTACTGAGGGAGATCAGCACTGTCGGAGGGTCAGTACTGAGGGAGTGCCGCTCTGTCGGAGGGTCAGTAGTGAGGGAGCGCTGCACTGTCGGAGGGTCAGTACTGAGGGAGCGCCGCACTGTCGGAGGGTCAGTACTGAGGGAGCACCGCGCTGTCGGAGTGTCAGTACTGAGGGAGTCACGCACTGTCGGAGGGTCAGTACTGAGGGAGTGCTGCACTGTCGGAGGGTCAGTATTGAGGGAGTGTCGCACTGTCAGAGGGTCAGTACTGAGGGAGTGCCGCACTGTCAGAGGTTCAGTACTGAGGGAGTGCCGCACTGTCGGAGGGTCAGTACTGAGGGAGTGTCGCGCTGTCGGAGAGTCAGTACTGAGGGAGTGCCGCACTGTCGGAGCATCAGTACTGAGGGAGAGCCGCACTGTCGGAGGGTCAGTACTGAGGGAGTGTCGCACTGTCGGAGAGTCAGTACTGAGGGAGTGCCGCACTGTCGGAGGGTCAGTACTGAGGGAGTGCTACTCTGTCAGAGGGTCAGTACTGAGGGAGTGCCACACTGTCGGAGGGTCAGTACTGAGGGAGCGCCGCACTGTCGGAGGGTCAGTACTGAGGGAGTGCCACACTGTCGCAGGGTCAGCACTGAGAGAGTGCCGCACTGTCGGAGGGTCAGTACAGAGGGAGTGCCGCACTGTCGGAGGGTCAGTACTGAGGGAGCGCCGCACTGTCGCAGGGTCAGCACTGAGAGAGTGCCGCACTGTCGGAGGGTCAGTACAGAGGGAGCGCCATACTGTCGGAGGGTCAGTACTGAGGGAGTGCCACACTGTCGCAGGGTCAGCACTGAGGGAGTGCCACACTGTCGCAGGGTCAGTACTGAGGGAGTGCCGCACTGTCGGAGGGTCAGTACTGAGGGAGTGTCGCGCTGTCGGAGAGTCAGTACTGAGGGAGTGCCGCACTGTCGGAGGGTCAGTACTGAGGGAGAGCCGCACTGTCGGAGGGTCAGTACTGAGGGAGTGTTGCACTGTCGGAGAGTCAGTACTGAGGGAGTGCCGCACTGTCGGAGGGTCAGTACTGAGGGAGTGCTACTCTGTCAGAGGGTCAGCACTGAGAGAGTGCCGCACTGTCGGAGGGTCAGTACAGAGGGAGTGCCACACTGTCGCAGGGTCAGCACTGAGAGAGTGCCGCACTGTCGGAGGGTCAGTACTGAGGGAGAGCCGCACTGTCGGAGGGTCAGTACTGAGGGAGTGTCGCGCTGTCGGAGAGTCAGTGCTGAGGGAGTGCCGCACTGTCGGAGGGTCAGTACTGAGGGAGTGTCGCACTGTCGGAGAGTCAGTACTGAGGGAGTGCCGCACTGTCGGAGGGTCAGTACTGAGGGAGTGCCGCACTGTCGGAGGGTCATGTACTGAGGGAGTGCCACACTGTCGGAGGGTCAGTACTAAGGGAGTGCCACACTGTCGGAGGGTCAGTACTGAGGGAGCGCCGCACTGTCGGAGGGTCAGTACTGAGGGAGTGCCGCATTGTCGGAGGGTCAGTACTGAGGGAGCGCCGCACTGTCGGAGGGTCATGTACTGAGGGAGTGCCACACTGTCGGAGGGTCAGTACTGAGGGAGCGCCGCACTGTCGGAGGGTCATGTACTGAGGGAGTGCCACACTGTCGGAGGGTCAGTACTGAGGGAGCGCCGCACTGTCGGAGGGTCAGTACTGAGGGAGTGCCGCATTGTCGGAGGGTCAGTACTGAGGGAGATCAGCACTGTCGGAGGGTCAGTACTGAGGGAGAGCCGCACTGTCGGAGGGTCAGTACTGAGGGAGAGCCGCACTGTCGGAGGGTCAGTACCGAGGGAGTGCCGCATCATCGAAGGGTCAGTACTGAGGGAGATCAGCACTGTCGGAGGGTCAGTACTGAGGGAGTGCCGCATTGTCGGAGGGTCAGTACTGAGGGAGTGCCGCATTGTCGGAGAGTCAGTACTGGGGGAGGGCCGCACTGTCGGAGGGTCAGTACTGAGGGAGTGACGCACTGTCGGAGGGTCAGTACTGAGGGAGCACCGCGCTGTCGGAGTGTCAGTACTGAGGGAGTGACGCACTGTCGGAGGGTCAGTACTGAGGGAGTGCTGCACTGTCGGAGGGTCAGTATTGAGGGAGTGTCGCACTGTCAGAGGGTCAGTACCGAGGGAGTGCCGCACTGTCAGAGGGTCAGTACTGAGGGAGTGCCGCACTGTCGGAGGGTCAGTACTGAGGGAGTGCCGCGATGTCGGAGAGTCAGTACTGAGGGAGTGCCGCACTGTCGGAGGGTCAGTACTGAGGGAGAGCCGCACTGTCGGAGGGTCAGTACTGAGGGAGTGTCGCACTGACGGAGAGTCAGTACTGAGGGAGTGCCGCACTGTCGGAGGGTCAGTACTGAGGGAGTGCTACTCTGTCAGAGGGTCAGTACTGAGGGAGTGCCACACTGTCGGAGGGTCAGTACTGAGGGAGCGCCGCACTGTCGGAGGGTCAGTACTGAGGGAGTGTCGCACTGTCGGAGGGTCAGTACTGAGGGAGTGCCACACTGTCGCAGGGTCAGCACTGAGAGAGTGCCGCACTGTCGGAGGGTCAGTACAGAGGGAGTGCCGCACTGTCAGAGGGTCAGTACTGAGGGAGTGCCGCTCTGTCGGAGGTTCAGGACTGAGGGTGTGCCGCGCTGTCGCAGGGTCAGTACCGAGGGAGTGCCGCACTGTCAGAGGGTCAGTACTGAGGGAGCGCCGCACTTTGAGGGTTAATACTGAGGGAGTGCCGCACTGTCGGAAGGTCAGTACTGAGGGAGTGCCGCACTGTCGGAGGGTCAGTACTGAGGGAGTGCCGCACTGTCGGAGGGTCAGCACTGAGGGAGCGCTGCACTGTCAGAGGTTCAGTACTGAGGGAGTGCCGCACTGTCGGAGGGTCAGTACTGAGGGAGTGCCGCACTGTCGGAGGGTGAGTACTGAGGGAGCGCCGCACTGGCAGAGGGTCAGTACTGAGGGAGCGCCGCACTGTCAGAGGGTCAGTAGTGAGGGAGCCCTGCACTGTCAGAGGGTCAGTAGTGAGGGAGTGCTGCGCTGTCGCAGGGTCAGTACCGAGGGAGTGCCGCACTGTCGGAGGGTCAGTACCGAGGGGGTGCTGCACTGTCGGAGGGTCAGTACTGAGGGAGTGTCGCACTGTCGGAGAGTCAGTACTGAGGGAGTGTCGCACTGTCGGAGAGTCAGTACTGAGGGAGTGCCGCACTGTCGGAGGGTCAGTACGGAGGGAGTGCCGCACAGTCGGAGGGTCAGTACTGAGGGAGTGCCGCACTGTCGGAGGGTCAGTACTTACGGAGTGTCGCACTGTCGGAGAGTCAGTACTGAGGGAGTGCCGCACTGTCGGAGGGTCAGTACTGAGGGAGTGCTGCTCATCAGAGGGTCAGTACTGAGGGAGTGCCGCACTGTCGGAGGGTCAGCAGTGAGGGAGCGCCGCAATGTCAGAGGGTCAGAACCGAGGGAGTGCCGCACTGTCGGAGGGTCAGTACCGAGGGAGTGCCGCACTGTCGGAGGGTCAGTAGTGAGAGAGCGCTGCACTGTCAGAGGGTCAGTACTGAGGGAGTGCCGCATCATCGAAGGGTCAGTACTGAGGGAGATCAGCACTGTCGGAGGGTCAGTACTGAGGGAGATCAGCGCTGTCGGAGGGTCAGTACTGAGGGAGTGCCGCACTGTCGGAGGGTCAGTACTGAGGGAGTGCCGCATTGTCGGAGGGTCAGTACTGAGGGAGTGCCGCATTGCCGGAGAGTCAGTACTGGGGGAGGGCCGCACTGTCTGAGGGTCAGTAATGAGGGAGATCAGCGCTGTCGGAGGGTCAGTACTGAGGGAGTGCCGCACTGTCGGAGGGTCAGTACTGAGGGAGCGCCGCATTGTCGGAGGGTCAGTACTGAGGGAGAGCCGCACTGTCGGAGCGTCAGTACTGAGGGAGTGCCGCTCTGTCGGAGGGTCAGTAGTGAGGGAGCGCAGCACTGTCGGAGGGTCAGTACTGAGGGAGTGTCGCACTGTCGGAGGGTCAGTACTGAGGGAGCACCGCGCTGTCGGAGTGTCAGTACTGAGGGAGTGACGCACTGTCGGAGGGTCAGTACTGAGGGAGTGCTGCACTGTCGGAGGGTCAGTATTGAGGGAGTGTCGCACTGTCAGAGGGTCAGTACTGAGGGAGTGCTGCACTGTCGGAGGGTCAATACTGAGGGAGTGTCGCGCTGTCGGAGAGTCAGTACTGAGGGAGTGCCGCACTGTCGGAGGGTCAGTACTGAGGGAGAGTCGCACTGTCGGAGGGTCAGTACTGAGGGAGTGTCGCACTGTCGGAGAGTCAGTACTGAGGGAGTGCCGCACTGTCGGAGGGTCAGTACTGAGGGAGTGCTACTCTGTCAGAGGGTCAGTACTGAGGGAGTGCCACACTGTCGGAGGGTCAGTACTGAGGGAGCGCCGCACTGTCGGAGGGTCAGTACTGAGGGAGTGCCGCACTGTCGCAGGGTCAGCACTGAGAGAGTGCCGCACTGTCGGAGGGTCAGTACAGAGGGAGTGCCGCTCTGTCAGATGGTCAGTACTGAGGGAGTGCCACACTGTCGGAGGGTCAGTACTGAGGGAGTGCCACACTGTCGCAGGGTCAGCACTGAGGGAGTACCGCATTGTCGGAGGGTCAGTAGTGGGGGAGGGCCACACTGTCTGAGGGTCAGTACTGAGGGAGATCAGCACTGTCGGAGGGTCAGTACTGAGGGAGTGCCGCATTGTCGGAGGGTCAGTAGTGGGAGTGGGCCACACTGTCTGAGGGTCAGTACTGAGGGAGATCAGCACTGTCGGAGGGTCAGTACTGAGGGAGCGCCGCACTGTCGGAGGGTCAGTACTGAGGGAGTGCCGCATTGTCGGAGGGTCAGTACTGAGGGAGATCAGCACTGTCGGAGGGTCAGTACTGAGGGAGTGCCGCATTGTCAGAGTGTCAGTACTGAGGGAGTGACGCACTGTCGGAGGGTCAGTACTGAGGGAGTGCTGCACTGTCAGAGGGTCAGTACTGAGGGAGTGCCGCACTGTCGGAGGGTCAGTACTGAGGGAGTGTCGCGCTGTCGGAGAGTCAGTACTGAGGGAGTGCCGCACTGTCGGAGGGTCAGTACTGAGGGAGAGCCGCACTGTCGGAGGGTCAGTACTGAGGGAGTGTCGCACTGTCGGAGAGTCAGTACTGAGGGAGAGCCGCACTGTCGGAGGGTCAGTACTGAGGGAGTGCTACTCTGTCAGAGGTTCAGTACTGAGGGAGTGCCACACTGTCGGAGGGTCAGTACTGAGGGAGTGTCGCACTGTCGGAGAGTCAGTACTGAGGGAGAGCCGCACTGTCGGAGGGTCAGTACTGAGGGAGTGCCACTCTGTCAGAGGTTCAGTACTGAGGGAGTGCCACACTGTCGGAGAGTCAGTACTGAGGGAGAGCCGCACTGTCGGAGGGTCAGTACTGAGGGAGTGCTACTCTGTCAGAGGTTCAGTACTGAGAGAGTGCCGCACTGTCAGAGGGTCAGTACTGAGGGAGTGCCGCACTGTCGGAGGGTCAGTACTGAGGGAGTGTCGCGATGTCGGAGAGTCAGTACTGAGGGAGTGCCGCACTGTCGGAGGGTCAGTACTGAGGGAGAGCCGCACTGTCGGAGGGTCAGTACTGAGGGAGTGTCGCACTGACGGAGAGTCAGTACTGAGGGAGTGCCGCACTGTCGGAGGGTCAGTACTGAGGGAGTGCTACTCTGTCAGAGGGTCAGTACTGAGGGAGTGCCACACTGTCGGAGGGTCAGTACTGAGGGAGCGCCGCACTGTCGGAGGGTCAGTACTGAGGGAGTGCCGCACTGTCGGAGGGTCAGTACTGAGGGAGTGCCACACTGTCGCAGGGTCAGCACTGAGAGAGTGCCGCACTGTCGGAGGGTCAGTACAGAGGGAGTGCCGCACTGTCAGAGGGTCAGTACTGAGGGAGTGCCGCTCTGTCGGAGGTTCAGGACTGAGGGTGTGCCGCGCTGTCGCAGGGTCAGTACCGAGGGAGTGCCGCACTGTCAGAGGGTCAGTACTGAGGGAGCGCCGCACTTTGAGGGTTAATACTGAGGGAGTGCCGCACTGTCGGAAGGTCAGTACTGAGGGAGTGCCGCACTGTCGGAGGGTCAGTACTGAGGGAGTGCCGCACTGTCGGAGGGTCAGCACTGAGGGAGCGCTGCACTGTCAGAGGTTCAGTACTGAGGGAGTGCCGCACTGTCGGAGGGTCAGTACTGAGGGAGTGCCGCACTGTCGGAGGGTGAGTACTGAGGGAGCGCCGCACTGGCAGAGGGTCAGTACTGAGGGAGCGCCGCACTGTCAGAGGGTCAGTAGTGAGGGAGCCCTGCACTGTCAGAGGGTCAGTACTGAGGGAGTGCTGCGCTGTCGCAGGGTCAGTACCGAGGGAGTGCCGCACTGTCGGAGGGTCAGTACCGAGGGAGCGCTGCACTGTCGGAGGGTCAGTACTGAGGGAGCGCTGCACTGTCGGAGGGTCAGTACTGAGGGAGTGTCGCACTGTCGGAGAGTCAGTACTGAGGGAGTGCCGCACTGTCGGAGGGTCAGTACGGAGGGAGTGCCGCACAGTCGGAGGGTCAGTACTGAGGGAGTGCCGCACTGTCGGAGGGTCAGTACTTACGGAGTGTCGCACTGTCGGAGAGTCAGTACTGAGGGAGTGCCGCACTGTCGGAGGGTCAGTACTGAGGGAGTGCTGCTCATCAGAGGGTCAGTACTGAGGGAGTGCCGCACTGTCGGAGGGTCAGCAGTGAGGGAGCGCCGCAATGTCAGAGGGTCAGAACCGAGGGAGTGCCGCACTGTCGGAGGGTCAGTACCGAGGGAGTGCCGCACTGTCGGAGGGTCAGTAGTGAGAGAGCGCTGCACTGTCAGAGGGTCAGTACTGAGGGAGTGCCGCATCATCGAAGGGTCAGTACTGAGGGAGATCAGCACTGTCGGAGGGTCAGTACTGAGGGAGATCAGCGCTGTCGGAGGGTCAGTACTGAGGGAGTGCCGCACTGTCGGAGGGTCAGTACTGAGGGAGTGCCGCATTGTCGGAGGGTCAGTACTGAGGGAGTGCCGCATTGCCGGAGAGTCAGTACTGGGGGAGGGCCGCACTGTCTGAGGGTCAGTACTGAGGGAGATCAGCGCTGTCGGAGGGTCAGTACTGAGGGAGTGCCGCACTGTCGGAGGGTCAGTACTGAGGGAGAGCCGCACTGTCGGAGCGTCAGTACTGAGGGAGTGCCGCTCTGTCGGAGGGTCAGTAGTGAGGGAGCGCAGCACTGTCGGAGGGTCAGTACTGAGGGAGTGTCGCACTGTCGGAGGGTCAGTACTGAGGGAGCACCGCGCTGTCGGAGTGTCAGTACTGAGGGAGTGACGCACTGTCGGAGGGTCAGTACTGAGGGAGTGCTGCACTGTCGGAGGGTCAGTATTGAGGGAGTGTCGCACTGTCAGAGGGTCAGTACTGAGGGAGTGCTGCACTGTCGGAGGGTCAATACTGAGGGAGTGTCGCGCTGTCGGAGAGTCAGTACTGAGGGAGTGCCGCACTGTCGGAGGGTCAGTACTGAGGGAGAGTCGCACTGTCGGAGGGTCAGTACTGAGGGAGTGTCGCACTGTCGGAGAGTCAGTACTGAGGGAGTGCCGCACTGTCGGAGGGTCAGTACTGAGGGAGTGCTACTCTGTCAGAGGGTCAGTACTGAGGGAGTGCCACACTGTCGGAGGGTCAGTACTGAGGGAGCGCCGCACTGTCGGAGGGTCAGTACTGAGGGAGTGCCGCACTGTCGCAGGGTCAGCACTGAGAGAGTGCCGCACTGTCGGAGGGTCAGTACAGAGGGAGTGCCGCTCTGTCAGATGGTCAGTACTGAGGGAGTGCCACACTGTCGGAGGGTCAGTACTGAGGGAGTGCCACACTGTCGCAGGGTCAGCACTGAGAGAGTACCGCATTGTCGGAGGGTCAGTAGTGGGGGAGGGCCACACTGTCTGAGGGTCAGTACTGAGGGAGATCAGCACTGTCGGAGGGTCAGTACTGAGGGAGTGCCGCATTGTCGGAGGGTCAGTAGTGGGAGTGGGCCACACTGTCTGAGGGTCAGTACTGAGGGAGATCAGCACTGTCGGAGGGTCAGTACTGAGGGAGTGCCGCATTGTCGGAGGGTCAGTACTGAGGGAGTGCCGCATTGTCGGAGGGTCAGTACTGAGGGAGATCAGCACTGTCGGAGGGTCAGTACTGAGGGAGCGCCGCACTGTCGGAGGGTCAGTACTGAGGGAGTGCCGCATTGTCGGAGGGTCAGTACTGAGGGAGATCAGCACTGTCGGAGGGTCAGTACTGAGGGAGTGCCGCATTGTCAGAGTGTCAGTACTGAGGGAGTGACGCACTGTCGGAGGGTCAGTACTGAGGGAGTGCTGCACTGTCAGAGGGTCAGTACTGAGGGAGTGCCGCACTGTCGGAGGGTCAGTACTGAGGGAGTGTCGCGCTGTCGGAGAGTCAGTACTGAGGGAGTGCCGCACTGTCGGAGGGTCAGTACTGAGGGAGAGTCGCACTGTCGGAGGGTCAGTACTGAGGGAGTGTCGCACTGTCGGAGAGTCAGTACTGAGGGAGTGCCGCACTGTCGGAGGGTCAGTACTGAGGGAGTGCTACTCTGTCAGAGGGTCAGTACTGAGGGAGTGCCACACTGTCGGAGGGTCAGTACTGAGGGAGCGCCGCACTGTCGGAGGGTCAGTACTGAGGGAGTGCCGCACTGTCGCAGGGTCAGCACTGAGAGAGTGCCGCACTGTCGGAGGGTCAGTACAGAGGGAGTGCCGCTCTGTCAGATGGTCAGTACTGAGGGAGTGCCACACTGTCGGAGGGTCAGTACTGAGGGAGTGCCACACTGTCGCAGGGTCAGCACTGAGGGAGTACCGCATTGTCGGAGGGTCAGTAGTGGGGGAGGGCCACACTGTCTGAGGGTCAGTACTGAGGGAGATCAGCACTGTCGGAGGGTCAGTACTGAGGGAGTGCCGCATTGTCGGAGGGTCAGTAGTGGGAGTGGGCCACACTGTCTGAGGGTCAGTACTGAGGGAGATCAGCACTGTCGGAGGGTCAGTACTGAGGGAGCGCCGCACTGTCGGAGGGTCAGTACTGAGGGAGTGCCGCATTGTCGGAGGGTCAGTACTGAGGGAGATCAGCACTGTCGGAGGGTCAGTACTGAGGGAGTGCCGCATTGTCAGAGTGTCAGTACTGAGGGAGTGACGCACTGTCGGAGGGTCAGTACTGAGGGAGTGCTGCACTGTCAGCGGGTCAGTACTGAGGGAGTGCCGCACTGTCGGAGGGTCAGTACTGAGGGAGTGTCGCGCTGTCGGAGAGTCAGTACTGAGGGAGTGCCGCACTGTCGGAGGGTCAGTACTGAGGGAGAGCCGCACTGTCGGAGGGTCAGTACTGAGGGAGTGTCGCACTGTCGGAGAGTCAGTACTGAGGGAGAGCCGCACTGTCGGAGGGTCAGTACTGAGGGAGTGCTACTCTGTCAGAGGTTCAGTACTGAGGGAGTGCCACACTGTCGGAGGGTCAGTACTGAGGGAGTGTCGCACTGTCGGAGAGTCAGTACTGAGGGAGAGCCGCACTGTCGGAGGGTCAGTACTGAGGGAGTGCTACTCTGTCAGAGGTTCAGTACTGAGGGAGTGCCACACTGTCGGAGAGTCAGTACTGAGGGAGAGCCGCACTGTCGGAGGGTCAGTACTGAGGGAGTGCTACTCTGTCAGAGGTTCAGTACTGAGAGAGTGCCGCACTGTCAGAGGGTCAGTACTGAGGGAGTGCCGCACTGTCGGAGGGTCAGTACTGAGGGAGTGTCGCGATGTCGGAGAGTCAGTACTGAGGGAGTGCCGCACTGTCGGAGGGTCAGTACTGAGGGAGAGCCGCACTGTCGGAGGGTCAGTACTGAGGGAGTGTCGCACTGACGGAGAGTCAGTACTGAGGGAGTGCCGCACTGTCGGAGGGTCAGTACTGAGGGAGTGCTACTCTGTCAGAGGGTCAGTACTGAGGGAGTGCCACACTGTCGGAGGGTCAGTACTGAGGGAGCGCCGCACTGTCGGAGGGTCAGTACTGAGGGAGTGCCGCACTGTCGGAGGGTCAGTACTGAGGGAGTGCCACACTGTCGCAGGGTCAGCACTGAGAGAGTGCCGCACTGTCGGAGGGTCAGTACAGAGGGAGTGCCGCACTGTCAGAGGGTCAGTACTGAGGGAGTGCCGCTCTGTCGGAGGTTCAGGACTGAGGGTGTGCCGCGCTGTCGCAGGGTCAGTACCGAGGGAGTGCCGCACTGTCAGAGGGTCAGTACTGAGGGAGCGCCGCACTTTGAGGGTTAATACTGAGGGAGTGCCGCACTGTCGGAAGGTCAGTACTGAGGGAGTGCCGCACTGTCGGAGGGTCAGTACTGAGGGAGTGCCGCACTGTCGGAGGGTCAGCACTGAGGGAGCGCTGCACTGTCAGAGGTTCAGTACTGAGGGAGTGCCGCACTGTCGGAGGGTCAGTACTGAGGGAGTGCCGCACTGTCGGAGGGTGAGTACTGAGGGAGCGCCGCACTGGCAGAGGGTCAGTACTGAGGGAGCGCCGCACTGTCAGAGGGTCAGTAGTGAGGGAGCCCTGCACTGTCAGAGGGTCAGTACTGAGGGAGTGCTGCGCTGTCGCAGGGTCAGTACCGAGGGAGTGCCGCACTGTCGGAGGGTCAGTACCGAGGGGGTGCTGCACTGTCGGAGGGTCAGTACTGAGGGAGTGTCGCACTGTCGGAGAGTCAGTACTGAGGGAGTGCCGCACTGTCGGAGGGTCAGTACGGAGGGAGTGCCGCACAGTCGGAGGGTCAGTACTGAGGGAGTGCCGCACTGTCGGAGGGTCAGTACTTACGGAGTGTCGCACTGTCGGAGAGTCAGTACTGAGGGAGTGCCGCACTGTCGGAGGGTCAGTACTGAGGGAGTGCTGCTCATCAGAGGGTCAGTACTGAGGGAGTGCCGCACTGTCGGAGGGTCAGCAGTGAGGGAGCGCCGCAATGTCAGAGGGTCAGAACCGAGGGAGTGCCGCACTGTCGGAGGGTCAGTACCGAGGGAGTGCCGCACTGTCGGAGGGTCAGTAGTGAGAGAGCGCTGCACTGTCAGAGGGTCAGTACTGAGGGAGTGCCGCATCATCGAAGGGTCAGTACTGAGGGAGATCAGCACTGTCGGAGGGTCAGTACTGAGGGAGATCAGCGCTGTCGGAGGGTCAGTACTGAGGGAGTGCCGCACTGTCGGAGGGTCAGTACTGAGGGAGTGCCGCATTGTCGGAGGGTCAGTACTGAGGGAGTGCCGCATTGCCGGAGAGTCAGTACTGGGGGAGGGCCGCACTGTCTGAGGGTCAGTACTGAGGGAGATCAGCGCTGTCGGAGGGTCAGTACTGAGGGAGTGCCGCACTGTCGGAGGGTCAGTACTGAGGGAGAGCCGCACTGTCGGAGCGTCAGTACTGAGGGAGTGCCGCTCTGTCGGAGGGTCAGTAGTGAGGGAGCGCAGCACTGTCGGAGGGTCAGTACTGAGGGAGTGTCGCACTGTCGGAGGGTCAGTACTGAGGGAGCACCGCGCTGTCGGAGTGTCAGTACTGAGGGAGTGACGCACTGTCGGAGTGTCAGTACTGAGGGAGTGCTGCACTGTCGGAGGGTCAGTATTGAGGGAGTGTCGCACTGTCAGAGGGTCAGTACTGAGGGAGTGCTGCACTGTCGGAGAGTCAATACTGAGGGAGTGTCGCGCTGTCGGAGAGTCAGTACTGAGGGAGTGCCGCACTGTCGGAGGGTCAGTACTGAGGGAGAGTCGCACTGTCGGAGGGTCAGTACTGAGGGAGTGTCGCACTGTCGGAGAGTCAGTACTGAGGGAGTGCCGCACTGTCGGAGGGTCAGTACTGAGGGAGTGCTACTCTGTCAGAGGGTCAGTACTGAGGGAGTGCCACACTGTCGGAGGGTCAGTACTGAGGGAGCGCCGCACTGTCGGAGGGTCAGTACTGAGGGAGTGCCGCACTGTCGCAGGGTCAGCACTGAGAGAGTGCCGCACTGTCGGAGGGTCAGTACAGAGGGAGTGCCGCTCTGTCAGATGGTTAGTACTGAGGGAGTGCCACACTGTCGGAGGGTCAGTACTGAGGGAGTGCCACACTGTCGCAGGGTCAGCACTGAGAGAGTACCGCATTGTCGGAGGGTCAGTAGTGGGGGAGGGCCACACTGTCTGAGGGTCAGTACTGAGGGAGATCAGCACTGTCGGAGGGTCAGTACTGAGGGAGTGCCGCATTGTCGGAGGGTCAGTAGTGGGAGTGGGCCACACTGTCTGAGGGTCAGTACTGAGGGAGATCAGCAATGTCGGAGGGTCAGTACTGAGGGAGTGCCGCATTGTCGGAGGGTCAGTACTGAGGGAGTGCTACTCTGTCAGAGGGTCAGTACTGAGGGAGTGCCACACTGTCGGAGGGTCAGTACTGAGGGAGCGCCGCACTGTCGGAGGGTCAGTACTGAGGGAGTGCCGCACTGTCGGAGGGTCAGTACTGAGGGAGTGCCACACTGTCGCAGGGTCAGCACTGAGAGAGTGCCGCACTGTCGGAGGGTCAGTACAGAGGGAGTGCCGCACTGTCAGAGGGTCAGTACTGAGGGAGTGCCGCTCTGTCGGAGGTTCAGGACTGAGGGTGTGCCGCGCTGTCGCAGGGTCAGTACCGAGGGAGTGCCGCACTGTCAGAGGGTCAGTACTGAGGGAGCGCCGCACTTTGAGGGTTAATACTGAGGGAGTGCCGCACTGTCGGAAGGTCAGTACTGAGGGAGTGCCGCACTGTCGGAGGGTCAGTACTGAGGGAGTGCCGCACTGTCGGAGGGTCAGCACTGAGGGAGCGCTGCACTGTCAGAGGTTCAGTACTGAGGGAGTGCCGCACTGTCGGAGGGTCAGTACTGAGGGAGTGCCGCACTGTCGGAGGGTGAGTACTGAGGGAGCGCCGCACTGGCAGAGGGTCAGTACTGAGGGAGCGCCGCACTGTCAGAGGGTCAGTAGTGAGGGAGCCCTGCACTGTCAGAGGGTCAGTACTGAGGGAGTGCTGCGCTGTCGCAGGGTCAGTACCGAGGGAGTGCCGCACTGTCGGAGGGTCAGTACCGAGGGGGTGCTGCACTGTCGGAGGGTCAGTACTGAGGGAGTGTCGCACTGTCGGAGAGTCAGTACTGAGGGAGTGCCGCACTGTCGGAGGGTCAGTACGGAGGGAGTGCCGCACAGTCGGAGGGTCAGTACTGAGGGAGTGCCGCACTGTCGGAGGGTCAGTACTTACGGAGTGTCGCACTGTCGGAGAGTCAGTACTGAGGGAGTGCCGCACTGTCGGAGGGTCAGTACTGAGGGAGTGCTGCTCATCAGAGGGTCAGTACTGAGGGAGTGCCGCACTGTCGGAGGGTCAGCAGTGAGGGAGCGCCGCAATGTCAGAGGGTCAGAACCGAGGGAGTGCCGCACTGTCGGAGGGTCAGTACCGAGGGAGTGCCGCACTGTCGGAGGGTCAGTAGTGAGAGAGCGCTGCACTGTCAGAGGGTCAGTACTGAGGGAGTGCCGCATCATCGAAGGGTCAGTACTGAGGGAGATCAGCACTGTCGGAGGGTCAGTACTGAGGGAGATCAGCGCTGTCCGAGGGTCAGTACTGAGGGAGTGCCGCACTGTCGGAGGGTCAGTACTGAGGGAGTGCCGCATTGTCGGAGGGTCAGTACTGAGGGAGTGCCGCATTGCCGGAGAGTCAGTACTGGGGGAGGGCCGCACTGTCTGAGGGTCAGTACTGAGGGAGATCAGCGCTGTCGGAGGGTCAGTACTGAGGGAGTGCCGCACTGTCGGAGGGTCAGTACTGAGGGAGAGCCGCACTGTCGGAGCGTCAGTACTGAGGGAGCGCCGCTCTGTCGGAGGGTCAGTAGTGAGGGAGCGCAGCACTGTCGGAGGGTCAGTACTGAGGGAGTGTCGCACTGTCGGAGGGTCAGTACTGAGGGAGCACCGCGCTGTCGGAGTGTCAGTACTGAGGGAGTGACGCACTGTCGGAGGGTCAGTACTGAGGGAGTGCTGCACTGTCGGAGGGTCAGTATTGAGGGAGTGTCGCACTGTCAGAGGGTCAGTACTGAGGGAGTGCTGCACTGTCGGAGGGTCAATACTGAGGGAGTGTCGCGCTGTCGGAGAGTCAGTACTGAGGGAGTGCCGCACTGTCGGAGGGTCAGTACTGAGGGAGAGTCGCACTGTCGGAGGGTCAGTACTGAGGGAGTGTCGCACTGTCGGAGAGTCAGTACTGAGGGAGTGCCGCACTGTCGGAGGGTCAGTACTGAGGGAGTGCTACTCTGTCAGAGGGTCAGTACTGAGGGAGTGCCACACTGTCGGAGGGTCAGTACTGAGGGAGCGCCGCACTGTCGGAGGGTCAGTACTGAGGGAGTGCCGCACTGTCGCAGGGTCAGTACAGAGGGAGTGCCGCTCTGTCAGATGGTCAGTACTGAGGGAGTGCCACACTGTCGGAGGGTCAGTACTGAGGGAGTGCCACACTGTCGCAGGGTCAGCACTGAGAGAGTACCGCATTGTCGGAGGGTCAGTAGTGGGGGAGGGCCACACTGTCTGAGGGTCAGTACTGAGGGAGATCAGCACTGTCGGAGGGTCAGTACTGAGGGAGTGCCGCATTGTCGGAGGGTCAGTAGTGGGAGTGGGCCACACTGTCTGAGGGTCAGTACTGAGGGAGATCAGCACTGTCGGAGGGTCAGTACTGAGGGAGTGCCGCATTGTCGGAGGGTCAGTACTGAGGGAGTGCCGCATTGTCGGAGGGTCAGTACTGAGGGAGATCAGCACTGTCGGAGGGTCAGTACTGAGGGAGCGCCGCACTGTCGGAGGGTCAGTACTGAGGGAGTGCCGCATTGTCGGAGGGTCAGTACTGAGGGAGATCAGCACTGTCGGAGGGTCAGTACTGAGGGAGTGCCGCATTGTCAGAGTGTCAGTACTGAGGGAGTGACGCACTGTCGGAGGGTCAGTACTGAGGGAGTGCTGCACTGTCAGACGGTCAGTACTGAGGGAGTGCCGCACTGTCGGAGGGTCAGTACAGAGGGAGTGCCGCTCTGTCAGATGGTCAGTACTGAGGGAGTGCCACACTGTCGGAGGGTCAGTACTGAGGGAGTGCCGCACTGTCGCAGGGTCAGCACTGAGAGAGTACCGCATTGTCGGAGGGTCAGTAGTGGGGGAGGGCCACACTGTCTGAGGGTCAGTACTGAGGGAGATCAGCACTGTCGGAGGGTCAGTACTGAGGGAGTGCCGCATTGTCGGAGGGTCAGTAGTGGGAGTGGGCCACACTGTCTGAGGGTCAGTACTGAGGGAGATCAGCACTGTCGGAGGGTCAGTACTGAGGGAGTGCCGCATTGTCGGAGGGTCAGTACTGAGGGAGTGCCGCATTGTCGGAGGGTCAGTACTGAGGGAGATCAGCACTGTCGGAGGGTCAGTACTGAGGGAGCGCCGCACTGTCGGAGGGTCAGTACTGAGGGAGTGCCGCATTGTCGGAGGGTCAGTACTGAGGGAGATCAGCACTGTCGGAGGGTCAGTACTGAGGGAGTGCCGCATTGTCAGAGTGTCAGTACTGAGGGAGTGACGCACTGTCGGAGGGTCAGTACTGAGGGAGTGCTGCACTGTCAGAGGGTCAGTACTGAGGGAGTGCCGCACTGTCGGAGGGTCAGTACTGAGGGAGTGTCGCGCTGTCGGAGAGTCAGTACTGAGGGAGTGCCGCACTGTCGGAGGGTCAGTACTGAGGGAGAGCCGCACTGTCGGAGGGTCAGTACTGAGGGAGTGTCGCACTGTCGGAGAGTCAGTACTGAGGGAGAGCCGCACTGTCGGAGGGTCAGTACTGAGGGAGTGCTACTCTGTCAGAGGTTCAGTACTGAGGGAGTGCCACACTGTCGGAGGGTCAGTACTGAGGGAGTGTCGCACTGTCGGAGAGTCAGTACTGAGGGAGAGCCGCACTGTCGGAGGGTCAGTACTGAGGGAGTGCTACTCTGTCAGAGGTTCAGTACTGAGGGAGTGCCACACTGTCGGAGAGTCAGTACTGAGGGAGAGCCGCACTGTCGGAGGGTCAGTACTGAGGGAGTGCTACTCTGTCAGAGGTTCAGTACTGAGAGAGTGCCGCACTGTCGGAGGGTCAGTACAGAGGGAGTGCCGCACTGTCGGAGGGTCAGTAGTGGGAGGGGGCCACACTGTCTGAGGGTCAGTACTGAGGGAGTGCCGCATTGTAGGAGGGTCAGTAGTGGGAGGGGGCCACACTGTCTGAGGGTCAGTACTGAGGGAGGGTCAGTACTGAGGGAGTGCCGCACTGTCGGAGGGTCAGTACTGAGGGAGTGCCGCATTGTCTGAGGGTCAGTACTGAGGGGGTGCCTCATTGTCGGAGGGTCAGTACTGAGGGAGTGCCGCACTGTCGGAGGGTCAGTACCGAGGGAGTGCTGCACTGTCGGAGGGTCAATGCTGAGGGAGTGCTGCAATGTCGGAGGGTCAGTACTGAGGGAGTGCCGCATTGTCGGAGGGTCAGTACTGAGGGAGTGCTGCACTGTCCGAGGGTCTGTACTGAGGGAGTGCCGCACTGTCGGAGGGTCAGTACTGAGGGAGTGTCGCGCTGTCGGAGGGTCAGTACTGAGGGAGTGCCGCACTGTCGTCGGGTCAGTACTGAGGGAGTGCCGCACTGTCGTCGGGTCAGTACTGAGGGAGTGCCGCACTGTCGGAGGGAAACTACTGAGGGAGCGCTGCACTGTCAGAGGGTCAGTACTGAGGGAGCGCCGCACTGTTGGAGGGTCAGTAGTGAGGGAGCGCTGCACTGTCAGAGGGCCAGTACTGAGGGAGTGCCGCACTGTCGGAGGGTCAGTACCGAGGGAGTGCCGCACTGTCGGAGGGTCAGTACCGATGGAGTGCCGCACTGTCGGAGGGTTAGTCGTGAGGGAGCGCTGCACTGTCAGAGGGTCAGTACTGAGGGAGTGCCGCACTGTCGGAGGGTCAGTACTGAGGGAGTGCCGCACTGTCGGAGGGTCAGTACGGAGGGAGTGCCGCACTGTCAGAGGGTCAGTACTGAGGGAGTGCCGCACTGTCGGAGGGTCAGTACGGAGGGAGTGCCGCACTGTCAGAGGGTCAGTACTGAGGGAGTGCTGCACTATCCGAGGGTCAGTACTGAGGGAGCGCCGCACTGTCGGAGGGTCAGTACTGAGGGAGTGCCGCACTGTCGGAGGGTCAGTACGGAGGGAGTGCCGCACTGTCAGAGGGTCAGTACTGAGGGAGTGCTGCACTATCCGAGGGTCAGTACTGAGGGAGAGCCGCACTGTCGGAGGGTCAGTACTGAGGGAGTGCCGCACTGTCAGAGGGTCAGTACTGAGGGAGTGCTGCACTATCCGAGGGTCAGTACTGAGGGAGCGCCGCACTGTCGGAGGGTCAGTACTGAGGGAGCACCGCGCTGTCGGAGTGTCAGTACTGAGGGAGTGCCGCACTGTCAGAGGGTCAGTACTGAGGGAGTGCTGCACTATCCGAGGGTCAGTACTGAGGGAGCGCCGCACTGTCGGAGGGTCAGTACTGAGGGAGTGCCGCACTGTCGGAGGGTCAGTACGGAGGGAGTGCCGCACTGTCAGAGGGTCAGTACTGAGGGAGTGCTGCACTATCCGAGGGTCAGTACTGAGGGAGAGCCGCACTGTCGGAGGGTCAGTACTGAGGGAGTGCCGCCCTGTCAGAGGGTCAGTACTGAGGGAGAGCCACACTGTCGGAGGGTCAGTCCTGAGGGAGTGCCGCACTGTCGGAGGGTCAGTACTGAGGGAGCTCCGCACTGTCGGAGGGTCAGTACTGAGGGAGTGCCGCACTGTCGGAGGGTCAGTACTGAGGGAGATCAGCACTGTCGGAGGGTCAGTACTGAGGGAGTGCCGCATTGTCGGAGGGTCAGTAGTGGGAGGGGGCCACACTGTCTGAGGGTCAGTACTGAGGGAGATCAGCACTGTCGGAGGGTCAGTACTGAGGGAGAGCCGCACTGTCGGATCGTCAGTACTGAGGGAGATCAACACTGTCGGAGGGTCAGTACTGAGGGAGTGCCGCACGGTCTGAGGGTCAGTACTGAGGGAGTGCCGCACGGTCTGAGGGTCAGTACTGAGGGAGTGCCGCCCTGTCAGAGGGTCAGTACTGAGGGAGCGCCGCACTGTCGGAGGGTCAGTACTGAGGGAGAGCCGCACTGTCGGATCGTCAGTACTGAGGGAGATCAACACTGTCGGAGGGTCAGTACTGAGGGAGTGCCGCATTGTCGGAGGGTCAGTACTGGGGGAGGGCCGCACGGTCTGAGGGTCAGTACTGAGGGAGGGCCGCACTGTCGGAGGGTCAGTACTGAGGGAGTGCCGCACTGTCGGAGGGTCAGCACTGAGGGAGTGCTGCACTGTCGGAGGGTCAGTACCGAGGGAGTGCCGCATCATCGGAGGGTCAGTACTGAGGGAGATTAACACTGTTGGAGGGTCAGTACCGAGGGAGTGCCGCATCATCGGAGGGTCAGTACTGAGGGAGTGTCGCACTGTCGGAGGGTCAGTAGTGAGGGTGCGCTGCACTGTCGGAGGGTCAGTACTGAGGGAGCGCCGCACTGTCGGAGGGTCAGTACTGAGGGAGCACCGCGCTGTCGGAGTGTCAGTACTGAGGGAGAGCCGCACTGTCGGAGGGTCAGTACTGAGGGAGTGCTGCACTGTCGGAGGGTCAGTATTGAGGGAGTGTCGCACTGTCAGAGGGTCAGTACTGAGGGAGTGTCGCGCTGTCGGAGAGTCAGTACTGAGGGAGTGCCGCACTGTCGGAGCGTCAGTACTGAGGGAGAGCCGCACTGTCGGAGGGTCAGTACTGAGGGAGAGCCGCACTGTCGGAGGGTCAGTACTGAGGGAGAGCCGCACTGTCGGAGAGTCAGTACTGAGGGAGTGCCGCACTGTCGGAGCGTCAGTACTGAGGGAGAGCCGCACTGTCGGAGGGTCAGTACTGAGGAAGTGCCGCACTGTTGGAAGGTCAGTACTGAGGGAGTGTCGCATTGACGGAGAGTCAGTACTGAGGGAGTGCCGCACTGTCGGAGGGTCAGTACTGAGGGAGAGCCGCACTGTCGGAGGGTCAGTACTGAGGGAGTGTCGCACTGACGGAGAGTCAGTACTGAGGGAGTGCTACTCTGTCAGAGGGTCAGTACTGAGGCAGTGCCACACTGTCGGAGGGTCAGTACTGAGGGAGCGCCGCACTGTCTGAGGGTCAGTACTGAGGGAGTGCCGCACTGTCGGAGGGTCAGTACTGAGGGAGAGCCGCACTGTCGGAGGGTCAGTACTGAGGGAGAGCCGCACTGTCGGAGGGTCAGTACTGAGGGAGTGTCGCACTGACGGAGAGTCATTACTGAGGGATTGCCGCACTGTCGGAGGGTCAGTACTGAGGGAGAGCCGCACTGTCGGAGGGTCAGTACTGAGGGAGTGTCGCACTGACGGAGAGTCAGTACTGAGGGAGTGCCGCACTGTCGGAGGGTCAGTACTGAGGGAGTGCTACTCTGTCAGAGGGTCAGTACTGAGGCAGTGCCACACTGTCGGAGGGTCAGTACTGAGGGAGCGCCGCACTGTCGGAGGGTCAGTACTGAGGGAGTGCCGCACTGTCGCAGGGTCAGTACCGAGGGAGTGCCGCACTGTCAGAGGGTCAGTACTGAGGGAGTGCCGCACTGTCGGAGGGTCAGTACTGAGGGTGTGCCGCACTGTCGCAGGGTCAGTACCGAGGGAGTGTCGCACTGTCGGAGGGTCAGTACTGAGGGAGCGCCGCACTTTGAGGGTTAATACTGAGGGAGTGCCGCACTGTCGGAAGGTCAGTACTGAGGGAGTGCCGCACTGTCGGAGGGTCAGTACTGAGGGAGTGCTGCACTGTCGGAGGGTCAGTACCGAGGGAGTGCCGCAACGTCGGAGGGTCAGTACTGAGGGAGATCAGCACTGTCGGAGGGTCAGTACTGAGTGAGTGCCGCATTGTCGGAGGGTCAGTAGTGGGGGAGGGCCACACTGTCTGAGGGTCAGTACTGAGGGAGATCAGCACTGTCGGAGGGTCAGTACGGAGGGAGTGCCGCACTGTCAGAGGGTCAGTACTGAGGGAGTGCCGCACTGTCAGAGGGTCAGTACTGAGGGAGAGCCGCACTGTCGGAGGGTCAGTACTGAGTGAGTGCTGCACTGTCCGAGGGTCAGTACTGAAGGAGAGCCGCACTGTCGGAGGGTCAGTACTGAGGGAGTGCTGCACTGTCCGAGGGTCAGTACTGAGGGGGCGCCGCCCTGTCAGAGGGTCAGTACTGAGGGAGAGCCACACTGTCGGAGGGTCAGTCCTGAGGGAGTGCCGCATTGTCGGAGGGTCAGTACTGAGGGAGATCAGCACTGTCGGAGGGTCAGTACTGAGGGAGCGCCGCACTGTCGGAGGGTCAGTACCGAGGGAGTGCCGCATCATCGGAGGGTCAGTACTGAGGGAGATCAACACTGTCGGAGGGTCAGTACTGAGGGAGTGCCGCATTGTCGGAGGGTCAGTACTGGGGGAGATCAGCGCTGTCAGAGGGTCGGTACTAAGGGAGCGCCGCATTGTCGGAGGGTCAGTACTGAGGGAGAGCCGCACTGTCGGAGGGTCAGTACCGAGGGAGTGCCGCATCATCGGAGGGTCAGTACTGAGGGAGATCAACACTGTCGGAGGGTCAGTACTGAGGGAGTGCCGCATTGTCGGAGGGTCAGTACTGAGGGAGTGCCGCATTGTCGGAGGGTCAGTACTGAGGGAGTGCCGCACTGTCGGAGGGTCAGTACTGAGGGAGTGCCGCATTGTCGGAGGGTCAGTACTGAGGGAGTGCTGCACTGTCGGAGGGTCAGTACTGGGGGAGTGCCGCATTGTCGGAGAGTCAGTACTGAGGGAGTGCCGCATTGTCGGAGGGTCAGTACTGAGGGAGTGCCGCATTGTCGGAGAGTCAGTACTGAGGGAGTGCCGCATTGTCGGAGGGTCAGTACTGAGGGAGTGCCGCACTGTCGGAGGGTCAGTACTGAGGGAGATCAGCGCTGTCAGAGGGTCAGTACTGAGGGAGCGCCGCATTGTCGGAGGGTCAGTACTGAGGGAGAGCCGCACTGTCGGAGCGTCAGTACTGAGGGAGTGCCGCTCTGTCGGAGGGTCAGTAGTGAGGGAGCGCTGCACTGTCGGAGGGTCAGTACTGAGGGAGCACCGCGCTGTCGGAGTGTCAGTACTGAGGGAGTGACGCACTGTCGGAGGGTCAGTACTGAGGGAGTGCTGCACTGTCGGAGGGTCAGTATTGAGGGAGTGTCGCACTGTCAGAGGGTCAGTACTGAGGGAGTGTCGCACTGTCGGAGAGTCAGTACTGAGGGAGTGCCGCACTGTCGGAGGGTCAGTACTGAGGGAGAGCCGCACTGTCGGAGGGTCAGTACTGAGGGAGAGCCGCACTGTCTGAGGGTCAGTACTGAGGGAGTGCCGCACTGTCGGAGGGTCAGTACTGAGGGAGAGCCGCACTGTCGGAGGGTCAGTACTGAGGGAGAGCCGCACTGTCGGAGGGTCAGTACTGAGGGAGTGTCGCACTGACGGAGAGTCATTACTGAGGGATTGCCGCACTGTCGGAGGGTCAGTACTGAGGGAGAGCCGCACTGTCGGAGGGTCAGTACTGAGGGAGTGTCGCACTGACGGAGAGTCAGTACTGAGGGAGTGCCGCACTGTCGGAGGGTCAGTACTGAGGGAGTGCTACTCTGTCAGAGGGTCAGTACTGAGGCAGTGCCACACTGTCGGAGGGTCAGTACTGAGGGAGCGCCGCACTGTCGGAGGGTCAGTACTGAGGGAGTGCCGCACTGTCGCAGGGTCAGTACCGAGGGAGTGCCGCACTGTCAGAGGGTCAGTACTGAGGGAGTGCCGCACTGTCGGAGGGTCAGTACTGAGGGTGTGCCGCACTGTCGCAGGGTCAGTACCGAGGGAGTGTCGCACTGTCGGAGGGTCAGTACTGAGGGAGCGCCGCACTTTGAGGGTTAATACTGAGGGAGTGCCGCACTGTCGGAAGGTCAGTACTGAGGGAGTGCCGCACTGTCGGAGGGTCAGTACTGAGGGAGTGCTGCACTGTCGGAGGGTCAGTACCGAGGGAGTGCCGCAACGTCGGAGGGTCAGTACTGAGGGAGATCAGCACTGTCGGAGGGTCAGTACTGAGTGAGTGCCGCATTGTCGGAGGGTCAGTAGTGGGGGAGGGCCACACTGTCTGAGGGTCAGTACTGAGGGAGATCAGCACTGTCGGAGGGTCAGTACGGAGGGAGTGCCGCACTGTCAGAGGGTCAGTACTGAGGGAGTGCCGCACTGTCAGAGGGTCAGTACTGAGGGAGAGCCGCACTGTCGGAGGGTCAGTACTGAGTGAGTGCTGCACTGTCCGAGGGTCAGTACTGAAGGAGAGCCGCACTGTCGGAGGGTCAGTACTGAGGGAGTGCTGCACTGTCCGAGGGTCAGTACTGAGGGGGCGCCGCCCTGTCAGAGGGTCAGTACTGAGGGAGAGCCACACTGTCGGAGGGTCAGTCCTGAGGGAGTGCCGCATTGTCGGAGGGTCAGTACTGAGGGAGATCAGCACTGTCGGAGGGTCAGTACTGAGGGAGCGCCGCACTGTCGGAGGGTCAGTACCGAGGGAGTGCCGCATCATCGGAGGGTCAGTACTGAGGGAGATCAACACTGTCGGAGGGTCAGTACTGAGGGAGTGCCGCATTGTCGGAGGGTCAGTACTGGGGGAGATCAGCGCTGTCAGAGGGTCGGTACTGAGGGAGCGCCGCATTGTCGGAGGGTCAGTACTGAGGGAGAGCCGCACTGTCGGAGGGTCAGTACCGAGGGAGTGCCGCATCATCGGAGGGTCAGTACTGAGGGAGATCAACACTGTCGGAGGGTCAGTACTGAGGGAGTGCCGCATTGTCGGAGGGTCAGTACTGAGGGAGTGCCGCATTGTCGGAGGGTCAGTACTGAGGGAGTGCCGCACTGTCGGAGGGTCAGTACTGAGGGAGTGCCGCATTGTCGGAGGGTCAGTACTGAGGGAGTGCTGCACTGTCGGAGGGTCAGTACTGGGGGAGTGCCGCATTGTCGGAGAGTCAGTACTGAGGGAGTGCCGCATTGTCGGAGGGTCAGTACTGAGGGAGTGCCGCATTGTCGGAGAGTCAGTACTGAGGGAGTGCCGCATTGTCGGAGGGTCAGTACTGAGGGAGTGCCGCACTGTCGGAGGGTCAGTACTGAGGGAGATCAGCGCTGTCAGAGGGTCAGTACTGAGGGAGCGCCGCATTGTCGGAGGGTCAGTACTGAGGGAGAGCCGCACTGTCGGAGCGTCAGTACTGAGGGAGTGCCGCTCTGTCGGAGGGTCAGTAGTGAGGGAGCGCTGCACTGTCGGAGGGTCAGTACTGAGGGAGCACCGCGCTGTCGGAGTGTCAGTACTGAGGGAGTGACGCACTGTCGGAGGGTCAGTACTGAGGGAGTGCTGCACTGTCGGAGGGTCAGTATTGAGCGAGTGTCGCACTGTCAGAGGGTCAGTACTGAGGGAGTGTCGCACTGTCGGAGAGTCAGTACTGAGGGAGTGCCGCACCGTCGGAGGGTCAGTACTGAGGGAGAGCCGCACTGTCGGAGGGTCAGTACTGAGGGAGAGCCGCACTGTCGGAGGGTCAGTACTGAGGGAGTGTCGCACTGACAGAGAGTCAGTACTGAGGGAGTGCCGCACTGTCGGAGGGTCAGTACTGAGGGAGAGCCGCACTGTCGGAGGGTCAGTACTGAGGGAGTGTCGCACTGACGGAGAGTCAGTACTGAGGGAGTGCCGCACTGTCGGAGGGTCAGTACTGAGGGAGTGCTACTCTGTCAGAGGGTCAGTACTGAGGCAGTGCCACACTGTCGGAGGGTCAGTACTGAGGGAGATCAGCACTGTCGGAGGGTCAGTACTGAGGGAGTGCCGCACTGTCGCAGGGTCAGCACTGAGAGAGTGCCGCACTGTCGGAGGGTCAGTACTGAGGGAGTGTCGCACTGTCGGAGGGTCAGTACTGAGTGTGTGCCGCACTGTCGGGGGGTCAGTACTGAGGGAGTGCCGCACTGTCAGAGGGTCAGTACTGAGGGAGTGCCGCACTGTCGGAGGGTCAGTACTGAGGGTGTGCCGCACTGTCGCAGGGTCAGTACCGAGGGAGTGCCGCACTGTCAGAGGGTCAGTACTGAGGGAGCGCCGCACTTTGAGGGTTAATACTGAGGGAGTGCCGCACTGTCGGAAGGTCAGTACTGAGGGAGTGCCGCACTGTCGGAGGGTCAGTACTGAGGGAGTGCTGCACTGTCGGAGGGTCAGTACCGAGGGAGTGCCGCAACGTCGGAGGGTCAGTACTGAGGGAGATCAGCACTGTCGGAGGGTCAGTACTGAGTGAGTGCCGCATTGTCGGAGGGTCAGTAGTGGGGGAGGGCCACACTGTCTGAGGGTCAGTACTGAGGGAGATCAGCACTGTCGGATGGTCTGTACGGAGGGAGTGCCGCACTGTCAGAGGGTCAGTACTGAGGGAGTGCCGCACTGTCAGAGGGTCAGTACTGAGGGAGTGCCGCACTATCGGAGGGTCAGTACTGAGTGAGTGCTGCACTGTCCGAGGGTCAGTACTGAGGGAGAGCCGCACTGTCGGAGGGTCAGTACTGAGGGAGTGCTGCACTGTCCGAGGGTCAGTACTGAGGGGGCGCCGCCCTGTCAGAGGGTCAGTACTGAGGGAGAGCCACACTGTCGGAGGGTCAGTCCTGAGGGAGTGCCGCATTGTCGGAGGGTCAGTACTGAGGGAGATCAGCACTGTCGGAGGGTCAGTACTGAGGGAGCGCCGCACTGTCTGAGGGTCAGTACTGAGGGAGTGCCGCACTGTCGGAGGGTCAGTACTGAGGGAGCGCCGCACTGTCGGAGGGTCAGTACTGAGGGAGCGCCGCACTGTCTGAGGGTCAGTACTGAGGGAGTGCCACACTGTCGGAGGGTCAGTACTGAGGGAGCGCCGCACTGTCTGAGGGTCAGTACTGAGGGAGTGCCGCACTGTCGGAGGGTCAGTACTGAGGGAGCGCCGCACTGTCTGAGGGTCAGTACTGAGGGAGTGCCACACTGTCGGAGGGTCAGTACTGAGGGAGTGCCGCACTGTCGGAGGGTCAGTACTGAGGGAGTGCCGCACTGTCGGAGGGTCAGTACTGAGGGAGCGCCGCACTGTCTGAGGGTCAGTACTGAGGGAGTGCCGCACTGTCGGAGGGTCAGTACTGAGGGAGAGCCGCACTGTCGGAGGGTCAGTACTGAGGGAGAGCCGCACTGTCGGAGGGTCAGTACTGAGGGAGTGCCGCACTGCCGGAGGGTCAGTACTGAGGGATTGCCGCACTGTCGGAGGGTCAGTACTGAGGGAGCGCCGCACTGTCGGAGGGTCAGTACTGAGGGAGTGTCGCACTGACGGAGAGTCAGTACTGAGGGAGTGCCGCACTGCCGGAGGGTCAGTACTGAGGGATTGCCGCACTGTCGGAGGGTCAGTACTGAGGGAGCGCCGCACTGTCGGAGGGTCAGTACTGAGGGAGTGTCGCACTGACGGAGAGTCAGTACTGAGGGAGTGTCGCACTGTCGGAGGGTCAGTACTGAGGGAGTGCTTCTCTGTCAGAGGGTCAGTACTGAGGCAGTGCCACACTGTCGGAGGGTCAGTACTGAGGGAACGCCGCACTGTCGGAGGGTCAGTACTGAGGGAGTGCCGCACTGTCGCAGGGTCAGCACTGAGGGAGAGCCGCACTGTCGGAGGGTCAGTACTGAGGGAGTGTCGCACTGACGGAGAGTCAGTACTGAGGGAGTGCCGCACTGTCGGAGGGTCAGTACTGAGGGAGAGCTACTCTGTCAGAGGGTCAGTACTGAGGCAGTGCCACACTGTCGGAGGGTCAGTACTGAGTGAGTGCTGCACTGTCCGAGGGTCAGTACTGAGGGAGAGCCGCACTGTCGGAGGGTCAGTACTGAGGGAGTGTCGCACTGTCGGAGAGTCAGTACTGAGGGAGTGCTGCACTGTCGGAGGGTCAGTACTGAGGGAGCGCCGCACTGTCAGAGGGTCAGTACTGAGGGAGTGCCGCACTGTCGGAGGGTCAGTACTGAGGGAGCGCCGCACTGTCGGAGGGTCAGTACTGAGGGAGCGCCGCACTGTCAGAGGGTCAGTACTGAGGGAGTGCCGCACTGTCAGAGGGTCAGTACTGAGGGAGTGCCGCACTGTCGGAGGGTCAGTACTGAGTGAGTGCTGCACTGTCCGAGGGTCAGTACTGAGGGAGAGCCGCACTGTCGGAGGGTCAGTACTGAGTGAGTGCTGCACTGTCCGAGGGTCAGTACTGAGGGAGTGCCGCACTGTCGGAGGGTCAGTACTGAGGGAGTGCTGCACTGTCCGAGGGTCAGTACTGAGGGAGAGCCGCACTGTCGGAGGGTCAGTACTGAGTGAGTGCTGCACTGTCCGAGGGTCAGTACTGAGGGAGTGCCGCACTGACGGAGAGTCAGTACTGAGGGGGCGCCGCCCTGTCAGAGGGTCAGTACTGAGGGAGAGCCACACTGTCGGAGGGTCAGTCCTGAGGGAGTGCCGCATTGTCGGAGGGTCAGTACTGAGGGAGATCAGCACTGTCGGAGGGTCAGTACTGAGGGAGATCAACACTGTCGGAGGGTCAGTACTGAGGGAGTGCCGCATTGTCGGAGGGTCAGTACTGAGGGAGTGCCGCACTGTCTGAGGGTCAGTACTGAGGGAGATCAGCGCTGTCAGAGGGTCGGTACTGAGGGAGCGCCGCATTGTCGGAGGGTCAGTACTGAGGGAGAGCCGCACTGTCGGAGGGTCAGTACCGAGGGAGTGCCGCATCATCGGAGGGTCAGTACTGAGGGAGATCAACACTGTCGGAGGGTCAGTACTGAGGGAGTGCCGCATTGTCGGAGAGTCAGTACTGAGGGAGTGCCGCACTGTTGGAGGGTCAGTACTGAGGGAGTGCCGCATTGTCGGAGAGTCAGTACTGAGGGAGTGCCGCATTGTCGGAGGGTCAGTACTGAGGGAGTGCCGCATTGTCGGAGGGTCAGTACTGAGGGAGGGCCGCATTGTCGGAGGGTCAGTAGTGGGAGGGGGCCACACTGTCTGAGGGTCAGTACTGAGGGAGTGCCGCATTGTCGGAGGGTCAGTACTGAGGGAGTGCCGCATTGTCGGAGGGTCAGTACTGAGGGAGGGCCGCATTGTCGGAGGGTCAGTAGTGGGAGGGGGCCACACTGTCTGAGGGTCAGTGCTGAGGGAGATCAGCACTGTCGGAGGGTCAGTACTGAGGGAGTGCCGCACTGTCGGAGGGTCAGTACTGAGGGAGATCAGCACTGTCGGAGGGTCAGTACTGAGGGAGTGCCGCATTGTCGGAGGGTCAGTACTGGGGGAGGGCCGCACTGTCTGAGGGTCAGTACTGAGGGAGTGCTGCACTGTCGGAGGGTCAGTACGGAGGGAGAGCCGCACTGTCGGAGGGTCAGTACGGAGGCAGTGCCGCACTGTCAGAGGGTCAGTACTGAGGGAGTGCCGCATTGTCGGAGGGTCAGTACTGAGGGAGTGTCACACTGTCGGAGGGTCAGTCCAGAGGGAACGCCGCACTGTTAGAGGGTCAGTACCGAGGGAGTGCCGCACTGTCGGAGGGTCAGTACCGAGGGAGTGCTGCACTGTCGGAGTGTCAGTACTGAGGGAGTGCCGCACTGTCGGAGGGTCAGTGCTGAGGGAGAGCCGCACTGTCAGACGGTCAGTACCGAGGGAGTGCCGCAACGTCGGAGGGTCAGTACTGAGGGAGTGCCGCATTGTCGGAGGGTCAGTAGTGGGGGAGGGCCACACTGTCTGAGGGTCAGTACTGAGGGAGATCAGCACTGTCGGAGGGTCAGTACTGAGGGAGCGTCGCACTGTCTGAGGGTCAGTACTGAGGGAGATCAGCACTGTCGGAGGGTCAGTACTGAGGGAGCACCGCACTGTCGGAGGGTCAGCACTGAGGGAGCACCGCACTGTCAGAGGTTCAGTACTGAGGGAGATCAGCACTGTCGGAGGGTCAGGACTGAGGGAGCGCCGCACTGGCAGAGGGTAAGTACTGAGGGAGTGCCGCACTGTCGGAGGGTCAGTACCGAGGGAGTGCCGTACTGTCGGAGGGTCAGTACCGAGGGAGTGCCGTACTGTCGGAGGGTCAGTACCGAGGGAGCGCCGCACTGTCGGAGGGTCAGTACCGAGGGAGTGCCGCACTGTCGGAGGGTCAGTACCGAGGGAGTGCCGCACTGTCGGAGGGTCAGTACCGAGGGAGCGCCGCACTGTCGGAGGGTCAGTACCGAGGGAGTGCCGTACTGTCGGAGGGTCAGTACCGAGGGAGTGCCGTACTGTCGGAGGGTCAGTACCGAGGGAGCGCCGCACTGTCGGAGGGTCAGTACCGAGGGAGTGCCGCACTGTCGGAGGGTCAGTACCGAGGGAGTGCCGCACTGTCGGAGGGTTAGTCGTGAGGGAGCACTGCACTGTCAGACGGTCAGTACTGAGGGAGTGCCGCACTGTCGGAGGATCAGTAGTGAGGGAGCGCTGCACTGTCAGAGGGTCAGTACCGAGGGAGTGCCGCAACGTCGGAGGGTCAGTACTGAGGGAGATCAGCACTGTCGGAGGGTCAGTACTGAGGGAGCGCCGCATTGTCTGAGGGTCAGTACTGAGGGGGTGCCTCATTGTCGGAGGGTCAGTACTGAGGGAGTGCCGCACTGTCGGAGGGTCAGTACCGAGGGAGTGCTGCACTGTCGGAGGGTCAATGCTGAGGGAGTGCTGCACTGTGGGAGGGTCAGTACTGAGGGAGTGCCGCACTGTCGGAGGGTCAGTACTGAGGGAGTGCCGCACTGTCAGAGGGTCAGTACTGAGGGAGTGCCGCATTGTCGGAGGGTCAGTACTGAGGGAGTGCTGCACTGTCCGAGGGTCAGTACTGAGGGAGTGCTGCACTGTCGGAGTATCAGTACCAAGGGAGCGCCGCACTGTCGGAGGGTCAGTACTGAGGGAGTGCTGCACTGTCTAAGGGTCAGTACTGAGGGAGTGCCGCACTGTCTAAGGGTCAGTACTGAGGGAGTGACGCAATATCGGAGGGTGAGTACTGAGGGAGCGCCGCACTGTCGGAGGGTCAGTACTGAGGGAGCGCTGCACTGTCTAAGGGTCAGTACTGAGGGAGCGCCGCACTGTCGGAGGGTCAGTACTGAGGGAGCGCTGCACTGTCGGAGGGTCAGTACTGAGGGATTGTCACACTGTCGGAGGGTCAGTACTGAGGGTGCCCCACACTGTCAGATGGTCAGTACTGAGGGAGCTCCGCACTGTCAGAGGTTCAGTACTGAGGGATTGTCACACTGTCGGAGGGTCAGTACTGAGGGTGCCCCACACTGTCGGAGGGTCAGTACTGAGGGAGCTCCGCACTGTCAGAGGTTCAGTACTGAGTGAGCGCCGCACTGTCGGAGGGTCAGTACTGAGGGAGCGCCACACTGTGGGAGGGTCAGCACCGAGGGAGTACCGCGCTGTCGGAGGGTCAGTACTGAGGGAGTGCCGCACTGTCGGAGGGTCAGTACTGAGAGAGTGCCGCACTGTCGGAGGGTTAGTACCGAGGGATTGCCGTACTGTCGGAGGGTCAGTACTGAGAGAGTGCCGCACTGTCGGAGGGTCAGTACCGAGGGACTGCCGCACTGTCGGAGGGTCAGTACTGAGGGAGTGCCGCACTGTCGGAGGGTCAGTACTGAGGGAGATCAGCACTGTCGGAGGGTCAGTACTGAGGGAGTGCAGCATTGTCGGAGGGTCAGTACTGAGGGAGTGCCGCATTGTCGGAGGGTCAGTACTGAGGGAGCGCCGCACTGTCGGAGGGTCAGTACTGAGGGAGATCAGCACTGTCGGAGGGTCAGTACTGAGGGAGTGCCGCATTGTCGGAGTGTCAGTACTGAGGGAGGGCCGCACTGTCTGAGGGTCAGTACTGAGGGAGATCAGCACTGTCGGAGGGTCAGTACTGAGGGAGTGCCGCATTGTCGGAGTGTCAGTACTGAGGGAGTGACGCACTGTCGGAGGGTCAGTACTGAGGGAGTGCTGCACTGTCAGAGGGTCAGTACTGAGGGAGTGCCGCACTGTCGGAGGGTCAGTACTGAGGGAGTGCTACTCTGTCAGAGGGTCAGTACTGAGGGAGTGCCACACTGTCGGAGGGTCAGTACTGAGGGAGCGCCGCACTGTCGGAGGGTCAGTACTGAGGGAGCGCCGCACTGTCTGAGGGTCAGTACTGAGGGAGATCAGCACTGTCGGAGGGTCAGTACTGAGGGAGAGCCGCACTGTCGGAGGGTCAGTACTGAGGGAGAGCCGCACTGTCGGAGGGTCAGTAGTGGGAGGGGGCCACACTGTCTGAGGGTCAGTACTGAGGGAGTGCCGCATTGTCGGAGGGTCAGTAGTGGGAGGGGGCCACACTGTCTGAGGGTCAGTACTGAGGGAGATCAGCACTGTGGGAGGGTCAGTACTGAGGGAGTGCCGCACTGTCGGAGGGTCAGTACTGAGGGGGTGCCGCATTGTCGGAGGGTCAGTACTGAGGGAGATCAGCACTGTCGGAGGGTCAGTAGTGAGGGAGTGCCGCATTGTCGGAGGGTCAGTACTGGGGGAGGGCCGCACTGTCTGAGGGTCAGTACTGAGGGAGTGCTGCACTGTGGGAGGGTCAGTACTGAGGGAGTGCCGCACTGTCGGAGGGTCAGTACTGAGGGAGATCAGCACTGTCGGAGGGTCAGTACTGAGGGAGTGCCGCATTGTCGGAGGGTCAGTACTGAGGGAGTGCCGCACTGTCAGAGGGTCAGTACTGAGGGAGAGCTGCACTGTGGGAGGGTCAGTACTGAGGGAGTGCCGCACTGTCGGAGGGTCAGTACTGAGGGGGTGCCGCATTGTCGGAGGGTCAGTACTGAGGGAGCACCGCACTGTCGGAGGGTCAGTACTGAGGGGGTGCCGCATTGTCGGAGGGTCAGTACTGAGGGAGCACCGCACTGTCGGAGGGTCAGTACTGAGGGAGTGCCGCACTGTCGGAGGGTCAGTACTGAGGGGGCGCCACACTGTGGGAGGGTCAGCACCGAGGGAGTACCGCGCTGTCGGAGGGTCAGTACTGAGGGAGTGCCGCACTGTCGGAGGGTCAGTACTGAGAGAGTGCCGCACTGTCGGAGGGTTAGTACCGAGGGATTGCCGTACTGTCGGAGGGTCAGTACTGAGAGAGTGCCGCACTGTCGGAGGGTCAGTACCGAGGGACTGCCGCACTGTCGGAGGGTCAGTACTGAGGGAGTGCCGCACTGTCGGAGGGTCAGTACTGAGGGCGATCAGCACTGTCGGAGGGTCAGTACTGAGGGAGTGCCGCATTGTCGGAGGGTCAGTACTGAGGGAGTGCCGCATTGTCGGAGGGTCAGTACTGAGGGAGCGCCGCACTGTCGGAGGGTCAGTACTGAGGGAGATCAGCACTGTCGGAGGGTCAGTACTGAGGGAGCGCCGCACTGTCGGAGGGTCAGTACTGAGGGAGTGCCGCACTGTCTGAGGGTCAGTACTGAGGGAGATCAGCACTGTCGGAGGGTCAGTACTGAGGGAGTGCCGCATTGTCGGAGTGTCAGTACTGAGGGAGTGACGCACTGTCGGAGGGTCAGTACTGAGGGAGTGCTGCACTGTCAGAGGGTCAGTACTGAGGGAGTGCCGCACTGTCGGAGGGTCAGTACTGAGGGAGTGTCGCGCTTTCGGAGAGTCAGTACTGAGGGAGTGCCGCACTGTCGGAGGGTCAGTACTGAGGGAGTGCTACTCTGTCAGAGGGTCAGTACTGAGGGAGTGCCACACTGTCGGAGGGTCAGTACTGAGGGAGCGCTGCACTGTCTAAGGGTCAGTACTGAGGGAGCGCCGCACTGTCGGAGGGTCAGTACTGAGGGAGCGCTGCACTGTCGGAGGGTCAGTACTGAGGGATTGTCACACTGTCGGAGGGTCAGTACTGAGGGTGCCCCACACTGTCAGATGGTCAGTACTGAGGGAGCTCCGCACTGTCAGAGGTTCAGTACTGAGGGATTGTCACACTGTCGGAGGGTCAGTACTGAGGGTGCCCCACACTGTCGGAGGGTCAGTACTGAGGGAGCTCCGCACTGTCAGAGGTTCAGTACTGAGTGAGCGCCGCACTGTCGGAGGGTCAGTACTGAGGGAGCGCCACACTGTGGGAGGGTCAGCACCGAGGGAGTACCGCGCTGTCGGAGGGTCAGTACTGAGGGAGTGCCGCACTGTCGGAGGGTCAGTACTGAGAGAGTGCCGCACTGTCGGAGGGTTAGTACCGAGGGATTGCCGTACTGTCGGAGGGTCAGTACTGAGAGAGTGCCGCACTGTCGGAGGGTCAGTACCGAGGGACTGCCGCACTGTCGGAGGGTCAGTACTGAGGGAGTGCCGCACTGTCGGAGGGTCAGTACTGAGGGAGATCAGCACTGTCGGAGGGTCAGTACTGAGGGAGTGCCGCATTGTCGGAGGGTCAGTACTGAGGGAGTGCCGCATTGTCGGAGGGTCAGTACTGAGGGAGCGCCGCACTGTCGGAGGGTCAGTACTGAGGGAGTGCCGCACTGTCTGAGGGTCAGTACTGAGGGAGATCAGCACTGTCGGAGGGTCAGTACTGAGGGAGTGCCGCATTGTCGGAGTGTCAGTACTGAGGGAGGGCCGCACTGTCTGAGGGTCAGTACTGAGGGAGATCAGCACTGTCGGAGGGTCAGTACTGAGGGAGTGCCGCATTGTCGGAGTGTCAGTACTGAGGGAGTGACGCACTGTCGGAGGGTCAGTACTGAGGGAGTGCTGCACTGTCAGAGGGTCAGTACTGAGGGAGTGCCGCACTGTCGGAGGGTCAGTACTGAGGGAGTGCTACTCTGTCAGAGGGTCAGTACTGAGGGAGTGCCACACTGTCGGAGGGTCAGTACTGAGGGAGCGCCGCACTGTCGGAGGGTCAGTACTGAGGGAGCGCCGCACTGTCTGAGGGTCAGTACTGAGGGAGATCAGCACTGTCGGAGGGTCAGTACTGAGGGAGAGCCGCACTGTCGGAGGGTCAGTACTGAGGGAGAGCCGCACTGTCGGAGGGTCAGTAGTGGGAGGGGGCCACACTGTCTGAGGGTCAGTACTGAGGGAGTGCCGCACTGTCTGAGGGTCAGTACTGAGGGAGATCAGCACTGTGGGAGGGTCAGTACTGAGGGAGTGCCGCACTGTCGGAGGGTCAGTACTGAGGGGGTGCCGCATTGTCGGAGGGTCAGTACTGAGGGAGATCAGCACTGTCGGAGGGTCAGTAGTGAGGGAGTGCCGCATTGTCGGAGGGTCAGTACTGGGGGAGGGCCGCACTGTCTGAGGGTCAGTACTGAGGGAGTGCTGCACTGTGGGAGGGTCAGTACTGAGGGAGTGCCGCACTGTCGGAGGGTCAGTACTGAGGGAGATCAGCACTGTCGGAGGGTCAGTACTGAGGGAGTGCCGCATTGTCGGAGGGTCAGTACTGAGGGAGTGCCGCACTGTCAGAGGGTCAGTACTGAGGGAGAGCTGCACTGTGGGAGGGTCAGTACTGAGGGAGTGCCGCACTGTCGGTGGGTCAGTACTGAGGGGGTGCCGCATTGTCGGAGGGTCAGTACTGAGGGAGCACCGCACTGTCGGAGGGTCAGTACTGAGGGAGTGCCGCACTGTCGGAGGGTCAGTACTGAGGGAGCGCCACACTGTGGGAGGGTCAGCACCGAGGGAGTACCGCGCTGTCGGAGGGTCAGTACTGAGGGAGTGCCGCACTGTCGGAGGGTCAGTACTGAGAGAGTGCCGCACTGTCGGAGGGTTAGTACCGAGGGATTGCCGTACTGTCGGAGGGTCAGTACTGAGAGAGTGCCGCACTGTCGGAGGGTCAGTACCGAGGGACTGCCGCACTGTCGGAGGGTCAGTACTGAGGGAGTGCCGCACTGTCGGAGGGTCAGTACTGAGGGAGATCAGCACTGTCGGAGGGTCAGTACTGAGGGAGTGCCGCATTGTCGGAGGGTCAGTACTGAGGGAGTGCCGCATTGTCGGAGGGTCAGTACTGAGGGAGCGCCGCACTGTCGGAGGGTCAGTACTGAGGGAGATCAGCACTGTCGGAGGGTCAGTACTGAGGGAGCGCCGCACTGTCGGAGGGTCAGTACTGAGGGAGTGCCGCACTGTCTGAGGGTCAGTACTGAGGGAGATCAGCACTGTCGGAGGGTCAGTACTGAGGGAGTGCCGCATTGTCGGAGTGTCAGTACTGAGGGAGTGACGCACTGTCGGAGGGTCAGTACTGAGGGAGTGCTGCACTGTCAGAGGGTCAGTACTGAGGGAGTGCCGCACTGTCGGAGGGTCAGTACTGAGGGAGTGTCGCGCTTTCGGAGAGTCAGTACTGAGGGAGTGCCGCACTGTCGGAGGGTCAGTACTGAGGGAGTGCTACTCTGTCAGAGGGTCAGTACTGAGGGAGTGCCACACTGTCGGAGGGTCAGTACTGAGGGAGCGCCGCACTGTCGGAGGGTCAGTACTGAGGGAGTGCCGCACTGTCGGAGGGTCAGTACTGAGGGAGATCAGCACTGTCGGAGGGTCAGTACTGAGGGAGTGCCGCATTGTCGGAGGGTCAGTACTGAGGGAGTGCCGCATTGTCGGAGGGTCAGTACTGAGGGAGCGCCGCACTGTCGGAGGGTCAGTACTGAGGGAGATCAGCACTGTCGGAGGGTCAGTACTGAGGGAGCGCCGCACTGTCGGAGGGTCAGTACTGAGGGAGTGCCGCACTGTCTGAGGGTCAGTACTGAGGGAGATCAGCACTGTCGGAGGGTCAGTACTGAGGGAGTGCCGCATTGTCGGAGTGTCAGTACTGAGGGAGTGACGCACTGTCGGAGGGTCAGTACTGAGGGAGTGCTGCACTGTCAGAGGGTCAGTACTGAGGGAGTGCCGCACTGTCGGAGGGTCAGTACTGAGGGAGTGTCGCGCTTTCGGAGAGTCAGTACTGAGGGAGTGCCGCACTGTCGGAGGGTCAGTACTGAGGGAGTGCTACTCTGTCAGAGGGTCAGTACTGAGGGAGTGCTACTCTGTCAGAGGGTCAGTACTGAGGGAGTGCCACACTGTCGGAGGGTCAGTACTGAGGGAGCGCTGCACTGTCTAAGGGTCAGTACTGAGGGAGCGCCGCACTGTCGGAGGGTCAGTACTGAGGGAGCGCTGCACTGTCGGAGGGTCAGTACTGAGGGATTGTCACACTGTCGGAGGGTCAGTACTGAGGGTGCCCCACACTGTCAGATGGTCAGTACTGAGGGAGCTCCGCACTGTCAGAGGTTCAGTACTGAGGGATTGTCACACTGTCGGAGGGTCAGTACTGAGGGTGCCCCACACTGTCGGAGGGTCAGTACTGAGGGAGTGCCGCACTGTCGGAGGGTCAGTACTGAGGGAGATCAGCACTGTCGGAGGGTCAGTACTGAGGGAGTGCCGCATTGTCGGAGGGTCAGTACTGAGGGAGTGCCGCATTGTCGGAGGGTCAGTACTGAGGGAGCGCCGCACTGTCGGAGGGTCAGTACTGAGGGAGATCAGCACTGTCGGAGGGTCAGTACTGAGGGAGCGCCGCACTGTCGGAGGGTCAGTACTGAGGGAGTGCCGCACTGTCTGAGGGTCAGTACTGAGGGAGATCAGCACTGTCGGAGGGTCAGTACTGAGGGAGTGCCGCATTGTCGGAGTGTCAGTACTGAGGGAGTGACGCACTGTCGGAGGGTCAGTACTGAGGGAGTGCTGCACTGTCAGAGGGTCAGTACTGAGGGAGTGCCGCACTGTCGGAGGGTCAGTACTGAGGGAGTGTCGCGCTTTCGGAGAGTCAGTACTGAGGGAGTGCCGCACTGTCGGAGGGTCAGTACTGAGGGAGTGCTACTCTGTCAGAGGGTCAGTACTGAGGGAGTGCTACTCTGTCAGAGGGTCAGTACTGAGGGAGTGCCACACTGTCGGAGGGTCAGTACTGAGGGAGCGCTGCACTGTCTAAGGGTCAGTACTGAGGGAGCGCCGCACTGTCGGAGGGTCAGTACTGAGGGAGCGCTGCACTGACGGAGGGTCAGTACTGAGGGATTGTCACACTGTCGGAGGGTCAGTACTGAGGGTGCCCCACACTGTCAGATGGTCAGTACTGAGGGAGCTCCGCACTGTCAGAGGTTCAGTACTGAGGGATTGTCACACTGTCGGAGGGTCAGTACTGAGGGTGCCCCACACTGTCGGAGGGTCAGTACTGAGGGAGCTCCGCACTGTCAGAGGTTCAGTACTGAGTGAGCGCCGCACTGTCGGAGGGTCAGTACTGAGGGAGCGCCACACTGTGGGAGGGTCAGCACCGAGGGAGTACCGCGCTGTCGGAGGGTCAGTACTGAGGGAGTGCCGCACTGTCGGAGGGTCAGTACTGAGAGAGTGCCGCACTGTCGGAGGGTTAGTACCGAGGGATTGCCGTACTGTCGGAGGGTCAGTACTGAGAGAGTGCCGCACTGTCGGAGGGTCAGTACCGAGGGACTGCCGCACTGTCGGAGGGTCAGTACTGAGGGAGTGCCGCACTGTCGGAGGGTCAGTACTGAGGGAGATCAGCACTGTCGGAGGGTCAGTACTGAGGGAGTGCCGCATTGTCGGAGGGTCAGTACTGAGGGAGTGCCGCATTGTCGGAGGGTCAGTACTGAGGGAGCGCCGCACTGTCGGAGGGTCAGTACTGAGGGAGTGCCGCACTGTCTGAGGGTCAGTACTGAGGGAGATCAGCACTGTCGGAGGGTCAGTACTGAGGGAGTGCCGCATTGTCGGAGTGTCAGTACTGAGGGAGGGCCGCACTGTCTGAGGGTCAGTACTGAGGGAGATCAGCACTGTCGGAGGGTCAGTACTGAGGGAGTGCCGCATTGTCGGAGTGTCAGTACTGAGGGAGTGACGCACTGTCGGAGGGTCAGTACTGAGGGAGTGCTGCACTGTCAGAGGGTCAGTACTGAGGGAGTGCCGCACTGTCGGAGGGTCAGTACTGAGGGAGTGCTACTCTGTCAGAGGGTCAGTACTGAGGGAGTGCCACACTGTCGGAGGGTCAGTACTGAGGGAGCGCCGCACTGTCGGAGGGTCAGTACTGAGGGAGCGCCGCACTGTCTGAGGGTCAGTACTGAGGGAGATCAGCACTGTCGGAGGGTCAGTACTGAGGGAGAGCCGCACTGTCGGAGGGTCAGTACTGAGGGAGAGCCGCACTGTCGGAGGGTCAGTAGTGGGAGGGGGCCACACTGTCTGAGGGTCAGTACTGAGGGAGTGCCGCACTGTCTGAGGGTCAGTACTGAGGGAGATCAGCACTGTGGGAGGGTCAGTACTGAGGGAGTGCCGCACTGTCGGAGGGTCAGTACTGAGGGGGTGCCGCATTGTCGGAGGGTCAGTACTGAGGGAGATCAGCACTGTCGGAGGGTCAGTAGTGAGGGAGTGCCGCATTGTCGGAGGGTCAGTACTGGGGGAGGGCCGCACTGTCTGAGGGTCAGTACTGAGGGAGTGCTGCACTGTGGGAGGGTCAGTACTGAGGGAGTGCCGCACTGTCGGAGGGTCAGTACTGAGGGAGATCAGCACTGTCGGAGGGTCAGTACTGAGGGAGTGCCGCATTGTCGGAGGGTCAGTACTGAGGGAGTGCCGCACTGTCAGAGGGTCAGTACTGAGGGAGAGCTGCACTGTGGGAGGGTCAGTACTGAGGGAGTGCCGCACTGTCGGAGGGTCAGTACTGAGGGGGTGCCGCATTGTCGGAGGGTCAGTACTGAGGGAGCACCGCACTGTCGGAGGGTCAGTACTGAGGGAGTGCCGCACTGTCGGAGGGTCAGTACTGAGGGAGCGCCACACTGTGGGAGGGTCAGCACCGAGGGAGTACCGCGCTGTCGGAGGGTCAGTACTGAGGGAGTGCCGCACTGTCGGAGGGTCAGTACTGAGAGAGTGCCGCACTGTCGGAGGGTTAGTACCGAGGGATTGCCGTACTGTCGGAGGGTCAGTACTGAGAGAGTGCCGCACTGTCGGAGGGTCAGTACCGAGGGACTGCCGCACTGTCGGAGGGTCAGTACTGAGGGAGTGCCGCACTGTCGGAGGGTCAGTACTGAGGGAGATCAGCACTGTCGGAGGGTCAGTACTGAGGGAGTGCCGCATTGTCGGAGGGTCAGTACTGAGGGAGTGCCGCATTGTCGGAGGGTCAGTACTGAGGGAGCGCCGCACTGTCGGAGGGTCAGTACTGAGGGAGATCAGCACTGTCGGAGGGTCAGTACTGAGGGAGCGCCGCACTGTCGGAGGGTCAGTACTGAGGGAGTGCCGCACTGTCGGAGGGTCAGTACTGAGGGAGATCAGCACTGTCGGAGGGTCAGTACTGAGGGAGTGCCGCATTGTCGGAGTGTCAGTACTGAGGGAGTGACGCACTGTCGGAGGGTCAGTACTGAGGGAGTGCTGCACTGTCAGAGGGTCAGTACTGAGGGAGTGCCGCACTGTCGGAGGGTCAGTACTGAGGGAGTGTCGCGCTTTCGGAGAGTCAGTACTGAGGGAGTGCCGCACTGTCGGAGGGTCAGTACTGAGGGAGTGCTACTCTGTCAGAGGGTCAGTACTGAGGGAGTGCCACACTGTCGGAGGGTCAGTACTGAGGGAGCGCCGCACTGTCGGAGGGTCAGTACTGAGGGAGTGCCGCACTGTCGGAGGGTCAGTACTGAGGGAGATCAGCACTGTCGGAGGGTCAGTACTGAGGGAGTGCCGCATTGTCGGAGGGTCAGTACTGAGGGAGTGCCGCATTGTCGGAGGGTCAGTACTGAGGGAGCGCCGCACTGTCGGAGGGTCAGTACTGAGGGAGATCAGCACTGTCGGAGGGTCAGTACTGAGGGAGCGCCGCACTGTCGGAGGGTCAGTACTGAGGGAGTGCCGCACTGTCTGAGGGTCAGTACTGAGGGAGATCAGCACTGTCGGAGGGTCAGTACTGAGGGAGTGCCGCATTGTCGGAGTGTCAGTACTGAGGGAGTGACGCACTGTCGGAGGGTCAGTACTGAGGGAGTGCTGCACTGTCAGAGGGTCAGTACTGAGGGAGTGCCGCACTGTCGGAGGGTCAGTACTGAGGGAGTGTCGCGCTTTCGGAGAGTCAGTACTGAGGGAGTGCCGCACTGTCGGAGGGTCAGTACTGAGGGAGTGCTACTCTGTCAGAGGGTCAGTACTGAGGGAGTGCCACACTGTCGGAGGGTCAGTACTGAGGGAGCGCCGCACTGTCGGAGGGTCAGTACTGAGGGAGCGCCGCACTGTCTGAGGGTCAGTACTGAGGGAGATCAGCACTGTCGGAGGGTCAGTACTGAGGGAGAGCCGCACTGTCGGAGGGTCAGTACTGAGGGAGAGCCGCACTGTCGGAGGGTCAGTAGTGGGAGGGGGCCACACTGTCTGAGGGTCAGTACTGAGGGAGTGCCGCATTGTCGGAGGGTCAGTACTGAGGGAGATCAGCACTGTGGGAGGGTCAGTACTGAGGGAGTGCCGCACTGTCGGAGGGTCAGTACTGAGGGAGATCAGCACTGTCGGAGGGTCAGTAGTGGGGGAGGGCCGCACTGTGGGAGGGTCAGTACTGAGGGAGTGCCGCACTGTCGGAGGGTCAGTACTGGGGGAGGGCCGCACTGTGGGAGGGTCAGTACTGAGGGAGTGCCGCACTGTCGGAGGGTCAGTACTGAGGGAGTGCCGCATTGTCGGAGGGTCAGTACTGAGGGAGATCAGCACTGTGGGAGGGTCAGTACTGAGGGAGTGCCGCACTGTCGGAGGGTCAGTACTGAGGGGGTGCCGCATTGTCGGAGGGTCAGTACTGAGGGAGATCAGCACTGTCGGAGGGTCAGTAGTGAGGGAGTGCCGCATTGTCGGAGGGTCAGTACTGGGGGAGGGCCGCACTGTCTGAGGGTCAGTACTGAGGGAGTGCTGCACTGTGGGAGGGTCAGTACTGAGGGAGTGCCGCACTGTCGGAGGGTCAGTACTGAGGGAGATCAGCACTGTCGGAGGGTCAGTACTGAGGGAGTGCCGCATTGTCGGAGGGTCAGTACTGAGGGAGTGCCGCACTGTCAGAGGGTCAGTACTGAGGGAGAGCTGCACTGTGGGAGGGTCAGTACTGAGGGGGTGCCGCATTGTCGGAGGGTCAGTACTGAGGGAGTGCCGCACTGTCGGAGGGTCAGTACTGAGGGGGTGCCGCATTGTCGGAGGGTCAGTACTGAGGGAGCACCGCACTGTCGGAGGGTCAGTACTGAGGGAGAGCCGCACTGTCGGAGGGTCAGTACTGAGGGAGTGCCGCACTGTGGGAGGGTCAGTACTGAGGGAGCTCTGCATTGTCAGAGGGTCAGTACTGAGGGAGTGACGCACTGTCGGAGGGTCAGTACTGAGGCAGTGCCGCACTGTCAGAGGGTCAGTACTGAGGGAGTGCCGCATTGTCGGAGGGTCAGTACTGAGGGAGCGCTGCACTGTCCGAGGGTCAGTACTGAGGGAGTGTCACACTGTCGGAGGGTCAGTACCGAGGGAGTGCCGCACTGTCGGAGGGTCAGTACCGAGGGAGTGCCGCACTGTCGGAGGGTCAGTACCGAGGGAGTGCCGCACTGTCGGAGGGTCAGTACCGAGGGAGTGCCGCACTGTCGGAGGGTCAGTACTGAGGGAGTGCCGCACTGTCGGAGGGTCAGTACTGAGGGAGCGCTGAACTGTCGGAGGGTCAGTACTGAGGGAGATCAGCACTGTCGGAGGATCAGTAGTGAGGGAGGGCCACACTGTCAGAGGGTCAGTACTGAGGGAGATCAGCACTGTCAGAGGGTCAGTACCGAGGGAGTGCCGCAACGTCGGAGGGTCAGTACTGAGGGAGATCAGCACTGTCGGAGGGTCAGCACTGAGGGAGCGCCGCACTGTCGGAGGGTCAGTACTGAGGGAGCGCCGCACTGTCGGAGGGTCAGTACTGAGTGAGCGCCGCACTGTCGGAGGGTCAGTACTGAGGGAGCGCCGCACTGTCGGAGGGTCAGTACTGAGGGAGCGCCGCACTGTCGGAGGGTCAGTACTGAGTGAGCGCCGCACTGTCGGAGGGTCAGTACTGAGGGATCGCCGCACTGTCGGAGGGTCAGTACTGAGGGAGCGCTGCACTGTCTAAGGGTCAGTACTGAGGGAGCGCCGCACTGTCGGAGGGTCAGTACTGAGGGAGCGCTGCACTGTCGGAGGGTCAGTACTGAGGGATTGTCACACTGTCGGAGGGTCAGTACTGAGGGTGCCCCACACTGTCAGATGGTCAGTACTGAGGGAGCTCCGCACTGTCAGAGGTTCAGTACTGAGTGAGCGCCGCACTGTCGGAGGGTCAGTACTGAGGGAGCGCCACACTGTGGGAGGGTCAGCACCGAGGGAGTACCGCGCTGTCGGAGGGTCAGTACTGAGGGAGTGCCGCACTGTCGGAGGGTCAGTACTGAGAGAGTGCCGCACTGTCGGAGGGTCAGTACCGAGGGATTGCCGTACTGTCGGAGGGTCAGTACTGAGAGAGTGCCGCACTGTCGGAGGGTCAGTACCGAGGGACTGCCGCACTGTCGGAGGGTCAGTACTGAGGGAGTGCCGCACTGTCGGAGGGTCAGTAGTGAGGGAGCGCCGCACTGTCGGGTTAGCACCGAGGGAGTGCCACACTGTCGAAGGGTCAGTACTGAGGGAGCGCCGCACTGTCGGAGGGTCAGTACGGAGGGAGTGCCGCACTGTCACAGGGTCAGTAGTGAGAGAGCGCCGCACTGTCCGAGGGTCAGTACTGAGGGAGAGCCGCAATGTCGGAGGGTCAGTACTGAGGGAGTGCCGCTCTGTCAGAGGGTCAGTACTGAGGGAGAGCCGCAATGTCGGAGGGTCAGTACTGAGGGAGTGCCGCTCTGTCAGAGGGTCAGTACTGAGGGAGTGCTGCACTGTCCGAGGGTCAGTACTGAGGGGGCGCCGCCCTGTCAGAGGGTCAGTACTGAGGGAGTGCCGCACTGTCGGAGGGTCAGTACTGAGGGAGAGCCGCACTGTCGGAGGGTCAGTACTGAGGGAGTGCCGCACTGTCGCAGGGTCAGTACCGAGGGAGTGCAGCACTATCTGAGGGTCAGTACTGAGGGATTGTCACACTGTCGGAGGGTCAGTACTGAGGGGGCGCCGCCCAGTCAGTGGGTCAGTACTGAGGGAGTGCCGCACTGTCGGAGGGTCAGTACTGAGGGAGAGCCGCACTGTCGGAGGGTCAGTACTGAGGGAGTGCCGCACTGTCGGAGGGTCAGTACTGAGGGAGAGCCGCACTGTCGGAGGGTCAGTACTGAGGGAGTGCCGCATTGTCGGAGGGTCAGTACTGAGGGAGTGCTGCACTGTCCGAGGGTCAGTACTGAAGGAGTGCCGCACTGTCGGAGGGTCAGTACCGAGGGAGCGCCGCACTGTCGGAGAGTCAGTACTGAGGGAGAGCTGCACTGTCGGAGGGTCAGTACTGAGGGAGTGCCGCATTGTCGGAGGGTCAGTACTGAGGGAGTGCTGCACTGTCCGAGGGTCAGTACTAAAGGAGTGCCGCACTGTCGGAGGGGCAGTACCGAGGGAGCGCCGCACTGTCAGAGGGTCAGCACTGAGGGACTGCCGCCCGGTCGGAAGGTTAGTACTGAGGGAGATCAGCACTGGCAGAGGATCAGTACTGAGGGAGTGCCGCACTGTCAGAGGGTCAGTACTGAGGGAGTGCCGCACTGTCGGAGGGTCAGTACGGAGGGAGCGCTGCACTGGCAGAGGCTCAGTGCTGAGTGAGTGCCGCACTGTCGCAGGGTCAGTACCGAGGGAGTGCCACACTGTCGCAGGGTCAGTACCGAGGGAGTGCCGCACTGTCGCAGGGTCAGTACCGAGGGAGTGCCGCACTTTCTGAGGGTCAGTACTGAGGGAGTGCCGCACTGTCGGAGGGTCAGTACCGAGGGAGTGCCGCACTGTCGCAGGGTCAGTACCGAGGGAGTGCCACACTGTCGCAGGGTCAGTACCGAGGGAGTGCCGCACTTTCTGAGGGTCAGTACTGAGGGAGCGCTGCACTGTTGGAGGGTCAGTACCAACAGAGTGCCGCACTGTCGGAGGGTCAGTACGGAGGGAGCGCTGCACTGTTGGAGGGTCAGTACTGAGGGAGTGCCGACTGTCGGAGGGTCAGTACGGAGGGAGCGCCGCACTGTCGGAGGGTCAGTACAGAGGGAGTGCCGCACTGTCGGAGGGTCAGTTCGGAGGGAGCGCTGCACTGTTGGAGGGTCAGTACTGAGGGAGTGCCGACTGTCGGAGGGTCAGTACGGAGGGAGCGCTGCACTGTTGGAGGGTCAGTACTGAGGGAGCGCCGCACTGTTAGAGGGTCAGTAGTGAGAGGGCGCCGCACTGTCAGAGGGTCAGTACTGAGGGAGTGCCGTACTGTCAGAGGGTCAGTACTGAGGGAGTGCCGCACTGTCGGAGGGTCAGTACTGAGGGAGTGCCACACTGTCGGAGAGTCAGTCCGGATAGAGCGCTGCACTGTTGGAGGGTCAGTACGGAGGGAGCGCTGCACTGTTGGAGGGTCAGTACTGAGGGAGTGCCACACTGTCGGAGAGTCAGTCCGGAGGGAGCGCTGCACTGTTGGAGGGTCAGTACGGAGGGAGCGCTGCACTGTTGGAGGGTCAGTACTGAGGGAGCGCCGCACTGTCAGAGGGTCAGTAGTGAGAGAGCGCCGCACTGTCAGAGAGTCAGTACTGAGGGAGTGCCGTAATGTCAGAGGGTCAGTACTGAGTGAGTGCCGCACTGTCGGAGGGTCAGTACTGAGGGAGTGCCGCACTGTCAGACGGTCAGTACCGAGTGAGTGCCGCACTGTCGGAGGGTCAGTACTGAGGGACTGCCGCACTCTCGGATGGTCAGTACTGAGGGAGTGCCGCTCTGTGGGTGGGTCAGAACTGAGGGAGTGCCGCACTGTGGGTGGGTCAGAACTGAGGGAGTGCCGCACTGTTGGAGGGTCAGTACTGAGGGAGCGCCGCACTGTCAGAGGGTCAGTAGTGAGAGAGCGCCGCACTGTCAGAGAGTCAGTACTGAGGGAGTGCCGTAATGTCAGAGGGTCAGTACTGAGTGAGTGCCGCACTGTCGGAGGGTCAGTACTGAGGGAGTGCCGCACTGTCAGACGGTCAGTACCGAGTGAGTGCCGCACTGTCGGAGGGTCAGTACTGAGGGACTGCCGCACTCTCGGATGGTCAGTACTGAGGGAGTGCCGCTCTGTGGGTGGGTCAGAACTGAGGGAGTGCCGCACTGTCGGTGGGTCAGTACTGAGGGTGTGCTGCACAGTCAGAGGGTCAGTACGGAGGGAGCACCGCACTGTTGGAGGGTCAGTACTGAGGGAGAGCCGCACTGTCGGAGGGTCAGTACTGAGGGAGTGCCGCATTGTCGGAGGGTCAGTACTGAGGGAGTGCTGCACTGTCCGAGGGTCAGTACTGAAGGAGTGCCGCACTGTCGGAGGGTCAGTACCGAGGGAGCGCCGCACTGTCGGAGAGTCAGTACTGAGGGAGAGCTGCACTGTCGGAGGGTCAGTACTGAGGGAGTGCCGCATTGTCGGAGGGTCAGTACTGAGGGAGTGCTGCACTGTCCGAGGGTCAGTACTAAAGGAGTGCCGCACTGTCGGAGGGGCAGTACCGAGGGAGCGCCGCACTGTCAGAGGGTCAGCACTGAGGGACTGCCGCCCGGTCGGAAGGTTAGTACTGAGGGAGATCAGCACTGGCAGAGGATCAGTACTGAGGGAGTGCCGCACTGTCAGAGGGTCAGTACTGAGGGAGTGCCGCACTGTCGGAGGGTCAGTACGGAGGGAGCGCTGCACTGGCAGAGGCTCAGTGCTGAGTGAGTGCCGCACTGTCGCAGGGTCAGTACCGAGGGAGTGCCACACTGTCGCAGGGTCAGTACCGAGGGAGTGCCGCACTGTCGCAGGGTCAGTACCGAGGGAGTGCCGCACTTTCTGAGGGTCAGTACTGAGGGAGTGCCGCACTGTCGGAGGGTCAGTACCGAGGGAGTGCCACACTGTCGCAGGGTCAGTACCGAGGGAGTGCCGCACTTTCTGAGGGTCAGTACTGAGGGAGCGCCGCACTGTCGGAGGGTCAGTAGTGAGGGAGCGCTGCACTGTCAGAGGGCCAGTACTGAGGGAGTGCCGCACTGTCGGAGGGTCAGTACCGAGGGAGTGCCGCACTGTCGGAGGGTCAGTACCGATGGAGTGCCACACTGTCGGAGGGTTAGTCGTGAGGGAGCGCTGCACTGTCAGAGGGTCAGTACTGAGGGAGTGCCGCACTGTCGGAGGGTCAGTACCGAGGGAGTGCCGCAACGTCGGAGGGTCAGTACTGAGGGAGATCAGCACTGTCGGAGGGTCAGTACTGAGTGAGTGCCGCACTGTCAGAGGGTCAGTACTGAGGGAGTGCCGCACTGTCGGAGGGTCAGTACTGAGGGAGTGCTGCACTGTCCGAGGGTCAGTACTGAGGGAGTGCCGCACTGTCGGAGGGTCAGTACTGAGGGAGTGCTGCACTGTCCGAGGGTCAGTACTGAGGGGGCGCCGCCCTGTCAGAGGGTCAGTACTGAGGGAGAACCGCACTGTCGGAGGGTCAGTCCTGAGGGAGTGCCGCATTGTCGGAGGGTCAGTACTGAGGGAGTGCTGCACTGTCCAAGGGTCAGTACTGAAGGAGTGCCGCACTGTCGGAGGGTCAGTACCGAGGGAGCGCCGCACTGTCGGAGAGTCAGTACTGAGGGAGAGCCGCACTGTCGGAGGGTCAGTACTGAGGGAGTGCTGCACTGTCCGAGGGTCAGTACTGAAGGAGTGCCGCACTGTCGGAGGGTCAGTACCGAGGGAGCGCCGCACTGTCAGAGGGTCAGCACTGAGGGACTGCCGCCCGGTCGGAAGGTTAGTACTGAGGGAGATCAGCACTGGCAGAGGATCAGTACTGAGGGAGTGCCGCACTGTCGGAGGGTCAGTATGGAGGGAGCGCTGCACTGTCGGAGGGTCAGTACAGAGGGAGTGCCGCATTGTCGGAGGGTCAGGACTGAGGGAGTGCCGCACTGTCGGAGGGTCAGTACTGAGGGTGTGCTGCACTGTCGGAGGGTCAGTACTGAGGGAGTGCCGCATTGTCGGAGGGTCAGTACTGAGGGAGTGCCGCACTGTCGGAGGGTCAGTACTGAGGGAATGCCGCACTGTCGGATAGTCAGTACTGAGGGAGTGCCGCACTGTCGCAGGGTCAGTACTGAGGGAGTGCCGCACTGTCGGACAGTCAGTACTGAGGGAGTGCTGCACTGTTGGAGGGTCAGTCCTGAGGGAACGCCGCACTGTCGGAGGGTCAGTACTGAGGGAGTGCCGCACTGTCGGAGGGTCAGTACTGAGGGAGCGCCGCACTGTCGGAGGGTCAGCACCGAGGGAGCACCGCACTGTCAGAGGGTCAGTACCGAGTGAGTGCCGCACTGTCGGAGGGTCAATACTGAGGGACTGCCGCACTGTCGGAGGGTCAGTACTGAGGGAGTGCGGCACTGTCGGAGGGTCAGTACTGAGGGAGTGCCGCACTGTCAGACGGTCCGTACGGAGGGAGCGCTGCACTGTTGGTGGGTCAGTACGGATGGAGCGCCGCACTGTCGGATGGTCTGTACGGAGGGAGTGCCGCACTGTCGGATGGTCTGTACGGAGGGAGTGCCGCACTGTCGGAGGGTCAGTACTGAGGGAGTGCCGCACTGTCGGAGGGTCAGTACTGACAGAGTGCCGCACTGTCGCAGGGGCAGTACTGAGGGAGGGCGGCATTATCGGAGGGTCAGTACTGAGGGAGTGCCGCACTGTCGGAGGGTCAGTACTGAAGGAGTGCCGCACTGTCGCAGGGTCAGTACTGAGGGAGTGCTGAAGTCAGAAGGTCAGTACGGAGGGAGTGCCGCTCTGTTGGAGGGTCAGTAGTGAGGGAGCGCTGCATTGTCGGAGGGTCAGTATTGAGGGAGTGTCGCACTGTCGGAGGGTCAGTACTGAGGGTGTGCTGCACAGTCAGAGGGTCAGTACGGAGGGAGCACCGCACTGTTGGAGGGTCAGTAGTGAGGGAGCGCTGCACTGTGAGAGGGTCAGTACTGGGGGGGTGCAGCACTGTCGGAGGGTCAGTACAAAGTGAGTGCCGCACTGTCGGAGGATCAGTACTGAGGGAGCGCCGCACTGTCGGAGGGTCAGTATGGAGGGAGCGCCGCAGTGTCGGAGGGTCAGTACTGAGGGAGTGCCGCACTGTCGGAGGGTCAGTACGGAGGGAGTGCTGCTCTGTCAGAGGGTCCGTAGGGAGGGAGTGCCGCACTGTCGGAGGGTCAGTACCGAGGGAGTGCCGCACTGTCGGAGGGTCAGTACTGAGGGAGTGCCCACTGTCGGAGGGTCAGTACGGAGGGAGCGCCGCACTGTCGGAGGGTCAGTACAGAGGGAGTGCCGCACTGTCGGAGGGTCAGTTCGGAGGGAGCGCTGCACTGTTGGAGGGTCAGTACTGAGGGAGTGCCGACTGTCGGAGGGTCAGTACGGAGGGAGCGCCGCACTGTTGGAGGGTCAGTACCAACAGAGTGCCGCACTGTCGGAGGGTCAGTACGGAGGGAGCGCTGCACTGTTGGAGGGTCAGTACTGAGGGAGTGCCGACTGTCGGAGGGTCAGTACGGAGGGAGCGCCGCACTGTCGGAGGGTCAGTACAGAGGGAGTGCCGCACTGTCGGAGGGTCAGTTCGGAGGGAGCGCTGCACTGTTGGAGGGTCAGTACTGAGGGAGTGCCGACTGTCGGAGGGTCAGTACGGAGGGAGCGCTGCACTGTTGGAGGGTCAGTACTGAGGGAGCGCCGCACTGTTAGAGGGTCAGTAGTGAGAGGGCGCCGCACTGTCAGAGGGTCAGTACTGAGGGAGTGCCGTACTGTCAGAGGGTCAGTACTGAGGGAGTGCCGCACTGTCGGAGGGTCAGTACTGAGGGAGTGCCACACTGTCGGAGAGTCAGTCCGGATAGAGCGCTGCACTGTTGGAGGGTCAGTACGGAGGGAGCGCTGCACTGTTGGAGGGTCAGTACTGAGGGAGTGCCACACTGTCGGAGAGTCAGTCCGGAGGGAGCGCTGCACTGTTGGAGGGTCAGTACGGAGGGAGCGCTGCACTGTTGGAGGGTCAGTACTGAGGGAGCGCCGCACTGTCAGAGGGTCAGTAGTGAGAGAGCGCCGCACTGTCAGAGAGTCAGTACTGAGGGAGTGCCGTAATGTCAGAGGGTCAGTACTGAGTGAGTGCCGCACTGTCGGAGGGTCAGTACTGAGGGAGTGCCGCACTGTCAGACGGTCAGTACCGAGTGAGTGCCGCACTGTCGGAGGGTCAGTACTGAGGGACTGCCGCACTCTCGGATGGTCAGTACTGAGGGAGTGCCGCTCTGTGGGTGGGTCAGAACTGAGGGAGTGCCGCACTGTGGGTGGGTCAGAACTGAGGGAGTGCCGCACTGTTGGAGGGTCAGTACTGAGGGAGCGCCGCACTGTCAGAGGGTCAGTAGTGAGAGAGCGCCGCACTGTCAGAGAGTCAGTACTGAGGGAGTGCCGTAATGTCAGAGGGTCAGTACTGAGTGAGTGCCGCACTGTCGGAGGGTCAGTACTGAGGGAGTGCCGCACTGTCAGACGGTCAGTACCGAGTGAGTGCCGCACTGTCGGAGGGTCAGTACTGAGGGACTGCCGCACTCTCGGATGGTCAGTACTGAGGGAGTGCCGCTCTGTGGGTGGGTCAGAACTGAGGGAGTGCCGCACTGTCGGTGGGTCAGTACTGAGGGTGTGCTGCACAGTCAGAGGGTCAGTACGGAGGGAGCACCGCACTGTTGGAGGGTCAGTAGTGAGGGAGCGCTGCACTGTGAGAGGGTCAGTACTGAGGGAGCTCCGCACTGTCGGAGGGTTAGTACTGAGAGTGCCGCAATGTCGGAGGGTTAGTACTGAGGGAGTGCGGCACTGTCGGAGGGTTAGTACTGAGGGTGCCGCAATGTCGGAGGGTTAGTACTGAGGGAGCGCCGCACTGTCGGAGGGTCGTTACTGAGGGAGCGCCGCACTGTCAGAGGGTCAGTACTGAGGGAGTGCAGCACTGTCGGAAGGTCAGTACTGAGGGAGTGCTGCACTGTCAGAGGGTCAGTACTGAGGGAGCGCCGCACTGTCGGAGAGTCAGTACTGAGGGAGTGCCGCACTGTCGGAGAGTCAGTACTGAGGGAGTGCCGCACTGTCGGAGGGTCAGTACTGAAGGAGTGCCGCACTGTCGGAGGGTCAGTACTGAGGGAGTGCTGCACTGTCGGAGGGTCAGTACTGAGGGAGCGCCGCACGGTCGGAGGGTCAGTACTGAGGGAGTGTCACACTGTCGGATGCTCGTTACAGAGGGAGCGCCGCACTGTCGGAGGGTCAGTACTGAGGGAGTGCCGCACTGTCGGAGGGTCAGTACTGAGGGAGTGCCGCACTGGCTGAGGGTCAGTACTGAGGGAGCGCTGCACTGTCGGAGGGTCAGTACTGAGGGAGAGCCGCACTGTCGAAGGGTCAGTACTGAGGGAGAGCCGCACTCTCGAAGGGTCAGTACTGAGGGAGTGCTACACTGTCGGAGGGTCAGTACTGAATGAGTGCCGCACTGTCGGAGGGTCAGTACTGAGATAGCGCCGCACTGGCTGAGGGTCAGTACTGAGGGAGCGCTGCACTGTCCGAGGGTCAGTACTGAGGGAGAGCCGCACTGTTGAAGGGTCCGTACTGAGGGAGAGCCGCACTGTCGAAGGGTCAGTACTGAGGGAGTGCTGCACTGTCGGACGGTCAGTACTGAGGGAGAGCCGCACTGTCGGACGGTCAGTACTGAGGGAGAGCCGCACTGTCGGACGGTCAGTACTGAGGGAGAGCCGCACTGTCGGACGGTCAGTACTGAGGGAGAGCCGCACTGTCGGAGGGTCAGTACTGAGGGAGAGCCGCACTGTCGGAGGGTCAGTACTGAGGGAGTGATGCACTGTCGGAGGGTCAGTACTGAGGGAGCGCCACACTGTCGGAGGGTCAGTACTGAGGGAGCGCCACATTGTCAGAGGGTCAGTACTGAGCGAGTGCCGCACTGTTGGAGGGTCAGTACTGAGGGAGCGCCACACTGTCGGAGGGCCAGCAACGAGGGAGTGCTGCACTGTCAGAGGGTCAGTACTGAGGGAGCGCCGCACTGTCAGAGGGTCAGTACTGAGGGAGTGCCGCACTCTCGGAGGGTCAGGACTGAGAGAGTGCCGCACTGTCGGAGGGTCAGTACTGAGGGAGTGCTGCACTGTCAGAGGGTCAGTACTGAGGGAGTGCCGCACTGTCAGACGGTCCGTACGGAGGGAGTGCCGCACTGTCGGAGGGTCAGTACCGAGGGAGCGCTGCACTGTTGGAGGGTCAGTACGGAGGGAGCGCCGCACTGTCGGATGGTCTGTACGGAGGGAGTGCCGCACTGTCGGAGGGTCAGTACTGAGGGAGTGCCGCACTGTCGGAGGGTCAGTACTGAGGGAGTGCCGCACTGTCGGAGGGTCAGTACTGAGGGAGTGCCGCACTGGCTGAGGGTCAGTACTGAGGGAGCGCTGCACTGTCGGAGGGTCAGTACTGAGGGAGAGCCGCACTTTCGAAGGGTCAGTACTGAGGGAGAGCCGCACTGTCGAAGGGTCAGTACTGAGGGAGTGCTGCACTGTCGGAGGGTCAGTACTGAGTGAGTGCCGCACTGTCGGAGGGTCAGTACTGAGATAGCGCCGCACTGGCTGAGGGTCAGTACTGAGGGAGCGCCGCACTGTTGAAGGGTCAGTACTGAGGGAGAGCCGCACTGTCGAAGGGTCAGTACTGAGGGAATGCTGCACTGTCCGAGGGTCAGTACTGAGGGAGAGCCGCACTGTTGAAGGGTCAGTACTGAGGGAGAGCCGCACTGTCGAAGGGTCAGTACTGAGGGAGTGCTGCACTGTCGGACGGTCAGTACTGAGGGAGAGCCGCACTGTCGGACGGTCAGTACTGAGGGAGAGCCGCACTGTCGAAGGGTCAGTACTGAGGGAGAGCCGCACTGTCGAAGGGTCAGTACTGAGGGAGTGCTGCACTGTCGGAGGGTCAGTACTGAGTGAGTGCCGCACAGTCGGAGGGTCAGTACTGAGATAGCGCCGCACTGGCTGAGGGTCAGTACTGAGGGAGCGCTGCACTGTCCGAGGGTCAGTACTGAGGGAGAGCCGCACTGTTGAAGGGTCAGTACTGAGGGAGAGCCGCACTGTCGAAGGGTCAGTACTGAGGGAGTGCTGCACTGTCGGACGGTCAGTACTGAGGGAGAGCCGCACTGTCGGACGGTCAGTACTGAGGGAGAGCCGCACTGTCGGAGGGTCAGTACTGAGGGAGTGATGCACTGTCGGAGGGTCAGTACTGAGGGAGCGCCGCACTGTTGGAGGGTCAGTACTGAGGGAGCGCCACACTGTCGGAGGGCCAGCACCGAGGGAGTGCTGCACTGTCAGAGGGTCAGTACTGAGGGAGCGCCGCACTGTCAGAGGGTCAGTACTGAGGGAGTGCCGCACTGTCAGACGGTCCGTACGGAGGGAGTGCCGCACTGTCGGAGGGCCAGCACCGAGGGAGTGCTGCACTGTCAGAGGGTCAGTACTGAGGGAGCGCCGCACTGTCAGAGGGTCAGTACTGAGGGAGTGCCGCACTGTCAGACGGTCCGTACTGAGGGAGTGCCGCACTGTCGGAGGGTCAGTACCGAGGGAGTGCCGCACTGTCAGAGGGTCCGTACGGAGGGAGTGCCGCACTGTCGGAGGGTCAGTACCGAGGGAGTGCCGCACTGTCAGAGGGTCAGTACTGAGGGAGTGCCGCACTCTCGGAGGGTCAGTACTGAGAGAGTGCCGCACTGTCGGAGGGTCAGTACTGAAGGAGTGCTGCACTGTCGGAGGGTCAGTACTGAGGGAGTGCCGCACTGTCAGACGGTCCGTACGGAGGGAGCGCTGCACTGTTGGAGGGTCAGTACGGAGGGAGCGCCGCACTGTCGGATGGTCTGTACGGAGGGAGTGCCGCACTGTCGGAGGGTCAGTACTGAGGGAGTGCCGCACTGTCGGAGGGTCAGTACTGACAGAGTGCCGCACTGTCGCAGGGGCAGTACTGAGGGAGGGCGGCATTATCGGAGGGTCAGTACTGAGGGAGTGCCGCACTGTCGGAGGGTCAGTACTGAAGGAGTGCCGCACTGTCGCAGGGTCAGTACTGAGGGAGTGCTGCACAGTCAGAAGGTCAGTACGGAGGGAGCGCCGCTCTGTTGGAGGGTCAGTAGTGAGGGAGCGCTGCATTGTCGGAGGGTCAGTATTGAGGGAGTGTCGCACTGTCGGAGGGTCAGTACTGAGGGTGTGCTGCACAGTCAGAGGGTCAGTACGGAGGGAGCACCGCACTGTTGGAGGGTCAGTAGTGAGGGAGCGCTGCACTGTGAGAGGGTCAGTACTGGGGGGGTGCAGCACTGTCGGAGGGACAGTACAAAGTGAGTGCCGCACTGTCGGAGGATCAGTACTGAGGGAGCGCCGCACTGTCGGAGGGTCAGTATGGAGGGAGCGCCGCAGTGTCGGAGGGTCAGTACTGAGGGAGTGCTGCTCTGTCAGAGGGTCCGTAGGGAAGGAGTGCCGCACTGTCGGAGGGTCAGTACCGAGGGAGTGCCGCACTGTCGGAGGGTCAGTACTGAGGGAGTGCCGCACTGTCGGAGGGTCAGTACGGAGGGAGCGCCGCACTGTCGGAGGGTCAGTACTGAGGGAGTGCCGCACTGTCGGAGGGTCAGTACGGAGGGAGCGCTGCACTGTTGGAGGGTCAGTACTGAGGGAGTGCCGACTGTCGGAGGGTCAGTACGGAGGGAGCGCCGCACTGTCGGAGGGTCAGTACAGAGGGAGTGCCGCACTGTCGGAGGGTCAGTACCGAGGGAGTGCCGCACTGTCGGAGGGTCAGTTCGGAGGGAGCGCTGCACTGTTGGAGGGTCAGTACTGAGGGAGTGCCGACTGTCGGAGGGTCAGTACGGAGGGAGCGCCGCACTGTTGGAGGGTCAGTACCAACAGAGTGCCGCACTGTCGGAGGGTCAGTACAAAGTGAGTGCCGCACTGTCGGAGGATCAGTACTGAGCGAGCGCCGCACTGTCAGAGGGTCAGTAGTGAGAGGGCGCCGCACTGTCAGAGGGTCAGTACTGAGGGAGTGCCGTACTGTCAGAGGGTCAGTACTGAGGGAGTGCCGCACTGTCGGAGGGTCAGTACTGAGGGAGTGCCACACTGTCGGAGAGTCAGTCCGGAGGGAGCGCTGCACTGTTGGAGGGTCAGTACGGAGGGAGCGCTGCACTGTTGGAGGGTCAGTACTGAGGGAGCGCCGCACTGTTAGAGGGTCAGTAGTGAGAGGGCGCCGCACTGTCAGAGGGTCAGTACTGAGGGAGTGCCGTACTGTCAGAGGGTCAGTACTGAGGGAGTGCCGCACTGTCGGAGGGTCAGTACTGAGGGAGTGACACACTGTCGGAGAGTCAGTCCGGAGGGAGAGCCGCACTGTCAGAGGGTCAGTAGTGAGAGAGCGCCGCACTGTCAGAGAGTCAGTACTGAGGGAGTGCCGTAATGTCAGAGGGTCAGTACTGAGTGAGTGCCGCACTGTCGGAGGGTCAGTACTGAGGGAGTACCACACTGTCGGTGGGTCAGTACTGAGGGACTGCCGCACTCTCGGATGGTCAGTACTGAGGGAGTGCCGCTCTGTGGGTGGGTCAGAACTGAGGGAGTGCCGCACTGTCGGTGGGTCAGTACTGAGGGTGTGCTGCACAGTCAGAGGGTCAGTACGGAGGGAGCACCGCACTGTTGGAGGGTCAGTACTGAGGGAGCGCTGCACTGTGAGAGGGTCAGTACTGAGGGAGCTCCGCACTGTCGGAGGGTTAGTACTGAGAGTGCCGCAATGTCGGAGGGTTAGTACTGAGGGAGTGCGGCACTGTCGGAGGGTTAGTACTGAGGGTGCCGCACTGTCGGAGGGTTAGTACTGAGGGAGCGCCGCACTGTCGGAGGGTCGTTACTGAGGGAGCGCCGCACTGTCAGAGGGTCAGTACTGAGGGAGTGCAGCACTGTCGGAAGGTCAGTACTGAAGGAGTGCCGCACTGTCGGAGGGTCAGTACTGAGGGAGTGCTGCACTGTCAGAGGGTCAGTACTGAGGGAGCGCCGCACTGTCGGAGAGTCAGTACTGAGGGAGTGCCGCACTGTCGGAGAGTCAGTACTGAGGGAGTGCCGCACTGTCGGAGGGTCAGTACTGAAGGAGTGCCGCACTGTCGGAGGGTCAGTACTGAGGGAGTGCTGCACTGTCGGAGGGTCAGTACTGAGGGAGCGCCGCACGGTCGGAGGGTCAGTACTGAGGGAGTGTCACACTGTCGGATGCTCGTTACAGAGGGAGCGCCGCACTGTCGGAGGGTCAGTACTGAGGGAGTGCCGCACTGTCGGAGGGTCAGTACTGAGGGAGTGCCGCACTGGCTGAGGGTCAGTACTGAGGGAGCGCTGCACTGTCGGAGGGTCAGTACTGAGGGAGAGCCGCACTGTCGAAGGGTCAGTACTGAGGGAGAGCCGCACTGTCGAAGGGTCAGTACTGAGGGAGTGCTACACTGTCGGAGGGTCAGTACTGAGTGAGTGCCGCACTGTCGGAGGGTCAGTACTGAGATAGCGCCGCACTGGCTGAGGGTCAGTACTGAGGGAGCGCTGCACTGTCCGAGGGTCAGTACTGAGGGAGAGCCGCACTGTCGAAGGGTCAGTACTGAGGGAGTGCTGCACTGTCGGACGGTCAGTACTGAGGGAGAGCCGCACTGTCGGACGGTCAGTACTGAGGGAGAGCCGCACTGTCGGACGGTCAGTACTGAGGGAGTGCCGCACTGTCGGACGGTCAGTACTGAGGGAGAGCCGCACTGTCGGAGGGTCAGTACTGAGGGAGAGCCGCACTGTCGGAGGGTCAGTACTGAGGGAGTGATGCACTGTCGGAGGGTCAGTACTGAGGGAGCGCCACACTGTCGGAGGGTCAGTACTGAGGGAGCGCCACACTGTCAGAGGGTCAGTACTGAGCGAGTGCCGCACTGTTGGAGGGTCAGTACTGAGGGAGCGCCACACTGTCGGAGGGCCAGCAACGAGGGAGTGCTGCACTGTCAGAGGGTCAATACTGAGGGAGCGCCGCACTGTCAGAGGGTCAGTACTGAGGGAGTGCCGCACTCTCGGAGGGTCAGGACTGAGAGAGTGCCGCACTGTCGGAGGGTCAGTACTGAGGGAGTGCTGCACTGTCAGAGGGTCAGTACTGAGGGAGTGCCGCACTGTCAGACGGTCCGTACGGAGGGAGTGCCGCACTGTCGGAGGGTCAGTACCGAGGGAGCGCTGCACTGTTGGAGGGTCAGTACGGAGGGAGCGCCGCACTGTCGGATGGTCTGTACGGAGGGAGTGCCGCACTGTCGGAGGGTCAGTACTGAGGGAGTGCCGCACTGTCGGAGGGTCAGTACTGACAGAGTGCCGCACTGTCGGAGGGGCAGTACTGAGGGAGTGCGGCATTATCGGAGGGTCAGTACTGAGGGAGTGCCGCACTGTCGGAGGGTCAGTACTGAAGGAGTGCCGCACTGTCGCAGGGTCAGTACTGAGGGAGTGCTGCAGTCAGAAGGTCAGTACGGAGGGAGCGCCGCTCTGTTGGAGGGTCAGTAGTGAGGGAGCGCTGCATTGTCGGAGGGTCAGTATTGAGGGAGTGTCGCACTGTCGGAGGGTCAGTACTGAGGGTGTGCTGCACAGTCAGAGGGCCAGTACGGAGGGAGCACCGCACTGTTGGAGGGTCAGTAGTGAGGGAGCGCTGCACTGTGAGAGGGTCAGTACTGGGGGGGTGCAGCACTGTCGGAGGGTCAGTACAAAGTGAGTGCCGCACTGTCGGAGGATCAGTACTGAGGGAGCGCCGCACTGTCGGAGGGTCAGTATGGAGGGAGCGCCGCAGTGTCGGAGGGTCAGTACTGAGGGAGTGCTGCTCTGTCAGAGGGTCCGTAGGGAGGGAGTGCCACACTGTCGGAGGGTCAGTACCGAGGGAGTGCCGCACTGTCGGAGGGTCAGTACTGAGGGAGTGCCGCACTGTCGGAGGGTCAGTACGGAGGGAGCGCTGCACTGTTGGAGGTTCAGTACGGAGGGAGCGCCGCACTGTTGGAGGGTCAGTACCAACAGAGTGCCGCACTGTCGGAGTGTCAGTACGGAGGGAGCGCTGCACTGTCGGAGGGTCAGTACGGAGGGAGCGCCGCACTGTCGGAGTGTCAGTACTGAGGGAGTGCCGCACTGTCGGAGGGTCAGTACTGAGGGAGTGCCGCACTGTCGGATGGTCAGTACTGAGGGAGTGCCGCACTGTCGGAGGGTCAGTACTGAGGGAGTGCCGCACTGTCGGAGGGTCAGTACTGAGGGAGTGCCGCACTGTCGGAGGGTCAGTACTGAGAGAGTGCCGCACTGTCGGAGGGTCAGTACCGAGGGAGTGCCACACTGTCGGTTGGTCAGTACCGAGGGAGTGCCGCACTGTCGGAGGGTCAGTACCGAGGGAGTGCCGCACTGTCGGAGGGTCAGTACTGAGGGAGTGCCGTACTGTCGGAGGGTCAGTACAGAGGGAGCGCTGCACTGTTGGAGGGTCAGTACGGAGGGAGCGCCGCACTGTTGGAGGGTCAGTACCAACAGAGTGCCGCACTGTTGGAGGGTCAGTACTGAGGGAGTGCCGTACTGTCAGAGGGTCAGTACTGAGGGAGTGCCGCACTGTCGGAGGGTCAGTACTGAGGGAGTGCGGCATTATCGGAGGGTCAGTACTGAGGGAGTGCCGCACTGTCGGATGGTCTGTACAGAGGGAGTGCTGCACTGTCAGAGGGTCAGTACTGAAGGAGTGCCGCACTGTCGCAGGGTCAGTACTGAGGGAGTGCTGCACAGTCAGAGGGTCAGTACGGAGGGAGCGCCGCACTGTTGGAGGTTCAGTAGTGAGGGAGCGCTGCACTGTCAGAGGGTCAGTACTGAGGGAGTGTCGCACTGTCGGAGGGTCAGTACTGAGGGTGTGCTGCACAGTCAGAGGGTCAGTACGGAGGGAGCACCGCACTGTTGGAGGGTCAGTAGTGAGGGAGCGCTGCACTGTGAGAGGGTCAGTACTGAGGGAGTGCCGCACTGTCGGAGGGTCAGTACTGAGGGAGTGCGGCATTATCGGAGGGTCAGTACTGAGGGAGTGCCGCACTGTCGGATGGTCTGTACAGAGGGAGTGCTGCACTGTCAGAGGGTCAGTACTGAAGGAGTGCCGCACTGTCGCAGGGTCAGTACTGAGGGAGTGCTGCACAGTCAGAGGGTCAGTACGGAGGGAGCGCCGCACTGTTGGAGGGTCAGTAGTGAGGGAGCGCTGCACTGTCAGAGGGTCAGTACTGAGGGAGTGTCGCACTGTCGGAGGGTCAGTACTGAGGGTGTGCTGCACAGTCAGAGGGTCAGTACGGAGGGAGCACCGCACTGTTGGAGGGTCAGTAGTGAGGGAGCGCTGCACTGTGAGAGGGTCAGTACTGAGGGGTTGCAGCACTGTCGGAGGGTCAGTACAAAGTGAGTGCCTCAATGTCGGAGGATCAGTACTGAGGGAGCGCCGCACTGTCGGAGGGTCAGTACTGAGGGAGTGCCGCAGTGTCGGAGGGTCAGTACTGAGGGAGTGCTGCTCTGTCAGAGGGTCCGTAGGGAGGGAGTGCCGCACTGTCGGAGGGTCAGTACCGAGGGAGTGCCGCACTGTCGGAGGGTCAGTACTGAGGGAGTGCTGCACTGTCGGAGGGTCAGTACGGAGGGAGCGCTGCACTGTTGGAGGGTCAGTATGGAGGGAGCGCCGCACTGTTGGAGGGTCAGTACCAACAGAGTGCCGCACTGTCGGAGGGTCAGTACGGAGGGAGCGCTGCACTGTCGGAGGGTCAGTACAGAGGGAGTGCCGCACTGTCGGAGGGTCAGTACCGAGGGAGTGCCGCACTGTCGGAGGGTCAGTTCGGAGGGAGCGCTGCACTGTTGGAGGGTCAGTACTGAGGGAGTGCCGACTGTCGGAGGGTCAGTACGGAGGGAGCGCCGCACTGTTGGAGGGTCAGTACCAACAGAGTGCCGCACTGTTGGAGGGTCAGTACTGAGGGAGTGCCGCACTGTCAGAGGGTCAGTAGTGAGAGGGCGCCGCACTGTCAGAGGGTCAGTACTGAGGGAGTGCCGTACTGTCAGAGGGTCAGTACTGAGGGAGTGCCGCACTGTCGGAGAGTCAGTCCGGAGGGAGCGCTGCACTGTTGGAGGGTCAGTACGGAGGGAGCGCTGCACTGTTGGAGGGTCAGTACTGAGGGAGCGCCGCACTGTCAGAGGGTCAGTAGTGAGAGAGCGCCGCACTGTCAGAGGGTCAGTACTGAGGGAGTGCTGCACTGTCGGACGGTCAGTACTGAGGGAGTGCCGCACTGTCGGAGGGTCAGTACTGAGGGAGTGCCGCACTGTCGGACGGTCAGTACTGAGGGAGAGCCGCACTGTCGGAGGGTCAGTACTGAGGGAGAGCCACACTGTCGGAGGGTCAGTACTGAGGGAGTGATGCACTGTCGGAGGGTCAGTACTGAGGGAGCGCCGCACTGTTGGAGGGTCAGTACTGAGGGAGCGCCACACTGTCGGAGGGCCAGCAACGAGGGAGTGCTGCACTGTCAGAGGGTCAGTACTGAGGGAGCGCCGCACTGTCAGAGGGTCAGTACTGAGGGAGTGCCGCACTCTCGGAGGGTCAGGACTGAGAGAGTGCCGCACTGTCGGAGGGTCAGTACTGAGGGAGTGCTGCACTGTCAGAGGGTCAGTACTGAGGGAGTGCCGCACTGTCAGACGGTCCGTACGGAGGGAGTGCCGCACTGTCGGAGGGTCAGTACCGAGGGAGCGCTGCACTGTTGGAGGGTCAGTACGGAGGGAGCGCCGCACTGTCGGATGGTCTGTACGGAGGGAGTGCCGCACTGTCGGAGGGTCAGTACTGAGGGAGTGCCGCACTGTCGGAGGGTCAGTACTGACAGAGTGCCGCACTGTCGGAGGGGCAGTACTGAGGGAGTGCGGCATTATCGGAGGGTCAGTACTGAGGGAGTGCCGCACTGTCGGAGGGTCAGTACTGAAGGAGTGCCGCACTGTCGCAGGGTCAGTACTGAGGGAGTGCTGCACAGTCAGAAGGTCAGTACGGAGGGAGCGCCGCTCTGTTGGAGGGTCAGTAGTGAGGGAGCGCTGCATTGTCGGAGGGTCAGTATTGAGGGAGTGTCGCACTGTCGGAGGGTCAGTACTGAGGGTGTGCTGCACAGTCAGAGGGTCAGTACGGAGGGAGCACCGCACTGTTGGAGGGTCAGTAGTGAGGGAGCGCTGCACTGTGAGAGGGTCAGTACTGGGGGGGTGCAGCACTGTCGGAGGGTCAGTACAAAGTGAGTGCCGCACTGTCGGAGGATCAGTACTGAGGGAGCGCCGCACTGTCGGAGGGTCAGTATGGAGGGAGCGCCGCAGTGTCGGAGGGTCAGTACTGAGGGAGTGCTGCTCTGTCAGAGGGTCCGTAGGGAGGGAGTGCCACACTGTCGGAGGGTCAGTACCGAGGGAGTGCCGCACTGTCGGAGGGTCAGTACTGAGGGAGTGCCGCACTGTCGGAGGGTCAGTACGGAGGGAGCGCTGCACTGTTGGAGGTTCAGTACGGAGGGAGCGCCGCACTGTTGGAGGGTCAGTACCAACAGAGTGCCGCACTGTCGGAGTGTCAGTACGGAGGGAGCGCTGCACTGTCGGAGGGTCAGTACGGAGGGAGCGCCGCACTGTCGGAGTGTCAGTACTGAGGGAGTGCCGCACTGTCGGAGGGTCAGTACTGAGGGAGTGCCGCACTGTCGGATGGTCAGTACTGAGGGAGTGCCGCACTGTCGGAGGGTCAGTACTGAGGGAGTGCCGCACTGTCGGAGGGTCAGTACTGAGGGAGTGCCGCACTGTCGGAGGGTCAGTACTGAGAGAGTGCCGCACTGTCGGAGGGTCAGTACCGAGGGAGTGCCACACTGTCGGTTGGTCAGTACCGAGGGAGTGCCGCACTGTCGGAGGGTCAGTACCGAGGGAGTGCCGCACTGTCGGAGGGTCAGTACTGAGGGAGTGCCGTACTGTCGGAGGGTCAGTACAGAGGGAGCGCTGCACTGTTGGAGGGTCAGTACGGAGGGAGCGCCGCACTGTTGGAGGGTCAGTACCAACAGAGTGCCGCACTGTTGGAGGGTCAGTACTGAGGGAGTGCCGCACTGTCAGAGGGTCAGTAGTGAGAGAGCGCCGCACTGTCAGAGGGTCAGTACTGAGGGAGTGCCGTACTGTCAGAGGGTCAGTACTGAGGGAGTGCCGCACTGTCGGAGGGTCAGTACTGAGGGAGTGCGGCATTATCGGAGGGTCAGTACTGAGGGAGTGCCGCACTGTCGGATGGTCTGTACAGAGGGAGTGCTGCACTGTCAGAGGGTCAGTACTGAAGGAGTGCCGCACTGTCGCAGGGTCAGTACTGAGGGAGTGCTGCACAGTCAGAGGGTCAGTACGGAGGGAGCGCCGCACTGTTGGAGGGTCAGTAGTGAGGGAGCGCTGCACTGTCAGAGGGTCAGTACTGAGGGAGTGTCGCACTGTCGGAGGGTCAGTACTGAGGGTGTGCTGCACAGTCAGAGGGTCAGTACGGAGGGAGCACCGCACTGTTGGAGGGTCAGTAGTGAGGGAGCGCTGCACTGTGAGAGGGTCAGTACTGAGGGGGTGCAGCACTGTCGGAGGGTCAGTACAAAGTGAGTGCCGCACTGTCGGAGGATCAGTACTGAGGGAGCGCCGCACTGTCGGAGGGTCAGTATGGAGGGTGCGCCGCCCTGTCGGAGGGTCTGTACTGAGGGAGTGCCGCAGTGTCGGAGGGTCAGTACTGAGGGAGTGCTGCTCTGTCAGAGGGTCCGTAGGGAGGGAGTGCCGCACTGTCGGAGGGTCAGTACCGAGGGAGTGCCGCACTGTCGGAGGGTCAGTACTGAGGGAGTGCCGCACTGTCGGAGGGTCAGTACGGAGGGAGCGCTGCACTGTTGGAGGGTCAGTATGGAGGGAGCGCCGCACTGTTGGAGGGTCAGTACCAACAGAGTGCCGCACTGTCGGAGGGTCAGTACGGAGGGAGCGCTGCACTGTCGGAGGGTCAGTACAGAGGGAGTGCCGCACTGTCGGAGGGTCAGTACCGAGGGAGTGCCGCACTGTCGGAGGGTCAGTTCGGAGGGAGCGCTGCACTGTTGGAGGGTCAGTACTGAGGGAGTGCCGACTGTCGGAGGGTCAGTACGGAGGGAGCGCCGCACTGTTGGAGGGTCAGTACCAACAGAGTGCCGCACTGTTGGAGGGTCAGTACTGAGGGAGTGCCGCACTGTCAGAGGGTCAGTAGTGAGAGGGCGCCGCACTGTCAGAGGGTCAGTACTGAGGGAGTGCCGTACTGTCAGAGGGTCAGTTCTGAGGGAGTGCCGCACTGTCGGAGGGTCAGTACTGAGGGAGTGCCACACTGTCGGGAGAGTCAGTCCGGAGGGAGCGCTGCACTGTTGGAGGGTCAGTACGGAGGGAGCGCTGCACTGTTGGAGGGTCAGTACTGAGGGAGCGCCGCACTGTCAGAGGGTCAGTAGTGAGAGAGCGCCGCACTGTCAGAGGGTCAGTACTGAGGGAGTGCCGTAATGTCAGAGGGTCAGTACTGAGTGAGTGCCGCACTGTCGGAGGGTCAGTACTGAGGGAGTACCACACTGTCGGTGGGTCAGCACCGAGGGAGCGCCGCACTGTCAGACGGTCAGTACCGAGTGAGTGCCGCACTGTCGGAGGGTCAGTACTGAGGGACTGCCGCACTGTCGGATGGTCAGTACTGAGGGAGTGCCGCTCTGTGGGTGGGTCAGAACTGAGGGAGTGCCGCACTGTCGGTGGGTCAGTACTGAGGGTGTGCTGCACAGTCAGAGGGTCAGTACGGAGGGAGCACCGCACTGTTGGAGGGTCAGTAGTGAGGGAGCGCTGCACTGTGAGAGGGTCAGTACTGAGGGAGCTCCGCACTGTCGGAGGGTCAGTACTGAGTGAGTGCCGCACTGTCGCAGGGTCAGCACTGAGAGAGTGCCGCACTGTCGGAGGGTCAGTACTGACGGAGCTCCGCACTGTCGGAGGGTCAGTACCGAGGGAGTGCCGCACTGTCGGAGGGTCAGTACAGAGGGAGCGCCGCACTGTCGGAGGGTCAGTACTGAGGGAGCTCCGCACTGTCGGAGGGTCAGTACTGACGGAGCTCCGCACTGTCGGAGGGTCAGTACTGAGGGAGCTCCGCACTGTCGGAGGGTCAGTACAGAGGGAGTGCCACAGTGTCGGAGGGTCAGTACTGAGGGAGCGTCGCACTGTCGGAGGTGCCGTCTTTCAGGATGAAACCGAGGGGCCCCGTCTGCCCTCTCGGGTGGCTGTCAAAGGGCCACTCTTGGAATAAGAGCGGAGTCACAGTGTGGAGGGAGTTCACCGCTGGCGTCCTGGGGCCAATGTTTACTCCTCAACCAACCTCAAAGGGAACAGACGATGTTGGCCATCATCGCTGTGCTGCTTGCGGGATCTTGCTGCGCTCAAATTGGCTGCTGCATTTTTGACAACACTGTTTTTGGGTGAACTCCCTGCTCGGCACCCTCTCCAACGCCTTCCTGAATTGGGGCAGGGGGGGGGGTGTGCCCTAAACGGGGGCCCGAGCAATCGGATTACACGGTTTCCACCAAAGGGACATTGCATTTGGCAAATCTGGTGGAGCTATTTTTTTTTTTCTTTTTTGAGCGTGCAACTGGCGGGGGTAGATGAAGGGGAACCAGTGGATGCAGTATATTTAGATTTCCAGAAGGCATTCGATAAGGTGCCACATCAAAGGCTATTGCGGAAAATAAAAGCTCATGGTGTCGGGGGTAACGTATTGGCATGGATAGAAAATTGGCTGGCTAACAAGAGACAGAGAGTAGGCATAAATGGGTCATTTCCCGGTTGGCAAGATGTTAATGAGTGGTGCGCCACAGGTATCTGTGCGGAGGCCTCGACTTTTTACAGTTTATATCAATGACTTCGATGAAGGGACCGAAGGTACGGTTGCTAAATTTGCTGATGACACAAAGATAGGTAGGAAGGTAAATTGTGAAGAGGACATAAGGGGGCTACAAAGGGATATAGAAAGGTTAAGTGAGTGGGCAAAGATCTGGCATATGGATGATAATGTGGGAAAGTGTGAAATTGTCCACTTTGGCAGGAAGAATAAAGAAGAGGCATATTATCAAAATGGTGAGAGATTGCGGAGCTCTGAGATGCAGAGGGATCTGGGCATCCGAGTGCATGAATCGCAAAAGGTTAGTATGCAGGTACAGCACATAATTAGAAAAGCTAATAGAATGTGATTGTTTATCGCGCGGGGAATTGAATATAAAAGTAGGGAGGTTATGCTTCAGCTGTACAGGGCATTGGTGAGACCACATCTGGAGTACTGTGTAGAGTACCGCTCTCCTTATTTAAGGAAGGATGTAAATGTGTTGGAGGCAGTACAGAGAAGGTTTACGAGACTAATACCTGGAATGAGTGGGCTGTCTTACGAGGAAAGGTTGGACGGGCTCGGCTTGTATCCACTGGAGTTTAGAAGAGTAAGAGGCGACTTGATTGAAATATATAAGATCCTGAGGGGTCTTGACAGGGTGGATGTGGAAAGGATGTTTCCCCTTGTGGGAGAATCTCAAACTGGGGGGGGGTCACTGTTCAAAAATAAGGGGTCGCCTGTTTAAGACAGAGATGAGGGGAAATTTTTTCTCTCAGAAGGTCGTGAGTCGTTGGAATTCTCTTCCTCAAAAGGCGGTGGAAGCAGAGTCTGTGAATATTTTCAAGGCAGAGGTCGATAGATTCTCGATAAGCAAGGGGGGGGGGGTGGTGGTGGAAGGTTATGGGGGGGTAGGTGGGAATGTGGAGTAATCAGTTCACCCATGAACTTATTGAATGGCGGAGCAGGCTCGATGGGGGTCAGGTGACCAACTCCTGCTCTGTATGTTCGCGAGACTGGTTCCTGGGTTGAGGGGGATGACCCCAGGAGGAGAGATTGAGCCGAATGGACCGATATTCCCTGGAGTTTAGAAGGATGTTAGGCGACTGCACTGGGGGCTGAGGGAAAATGAGGGGGGGGGGGGGGGGGGCGGTGCGGGGGAGATGGGAAAATTGGCCTCGGTGTTGCTCCAGCGAAGGCCGGTCAGTTCCGGGCACCAGGCTCCTCACCTCGTACCTCAGCACCGTCACCGGTCAGAGGGAACGATGACTAGAGACGCCTCGAGTGAAGGCATCAAATTCCACGCTGGGGATTCAAGAATGGATACACAGAGTTAAACATCCACCTCCGCCCAATCAAGAGAGAGCGAGGAGTATACTGTCCCATCAAACCACCCTGAGGACAGGAGAGAGGACTGTGAGAGAGAGTGAGAGGACTGAAAGATACCAGTGTACAGATACCACCCTGAGAGAGAGGGGACTGAGAGACACCAGTCAGTGTACAGATATCACCCTGAGAGAGAGGGACTGAGAGACACCAGTCAGTGTCCAGATATCATCCTGAGAGAGAGGGGACTGAGAGACACCAGTCAGTGTACAGATATCACCCTGAGAGTGAGGGGACTGAGAGACACCAGTCAGTGTACAGATATCACCCTGAGAGAGAGGGACTGAGAGACACCAGTCAGTGTACAGATATCACCCTGAGAGAGAGGGGACTGAGAGACACCAGTCAGTGTACAGATATGCCCCAGGTGACTGGGATGGCTTCTTCACCACCCCCACCAGGGAATTATCGGAGTTTGGTGCGAGATTATCGAAAACGGGGAGGAAAAAAGGGGGGAAATCCGAGCAGGCTCACATGCGCCCCGAACTGCAGAAACAACGTGACGCAAGCGCTCGGCTCCCCGACTCGGCACGGACCAAAGACAACTCGTTTCACAGCAGATTTGTCAACTATTAATTTTTATTTATCTTTTTCTTCCTCTGTGTGTGTGTGTGTGTGTGTGTGCGTTGGTGGTGAAGGAACGGACCTGTTACAGAAGCAGGGGGAGGGGGAAACCCAAACATAAAGAGTGTTTCTAATAAGGTCTGCCCGTGGATTCTGCCTCGCCCTCACAATCCCATCTTGCCCTGCTCTCCTCCCTTCCTCGTGAAGTGGTTTTCCAGGAAGGCGGACAGGCTTCAGGTTCGTGGTCCCTGCGTTCCACCGCAGCACCCCCCCCTATTCAATCCCTAAACCACGCACCCCCCTCTCCCCCGCAAATCCCGCCCCGGTTAACAATTTTTTTTCTCTGAATTATAAGATATCCCGAGTGGAATCCGTCAGTTAAAAAAAACGAAAAAAAAAACACCAGAGGAACAAAACACGTTGAAAAAACAAAATTACGAGGCTTTCCTCTTCACAGTCTGGAGAGGGAGGGGGTGGGGGGGGGGGGGGTGGGGGGGGAGAAATAAAAAAAACAATGCAAGATGTCCGCCTCGGGGAAGGACGCTGGCGGCTGTTACCAGGGAAACCAGGCCAGGCCGGTGATGGGTCTTCCTGCCTTAAGGAGATCTGGAAGAGAGAGAGAGAGAGAGATCAACGGAGGAGGTGTCAGCAGAGACAAGTGCCGAGAGACACCGAGGCCAGACGGTCCGCTAATTCCGGTACCTCCGTTGGCCTCGGGACCTTGAGCTAAAGGCAAGGGTGGTCGGCCCTGGATGGGGCAGCCCTGATGACACAATACCCAGCCAGTACCCGTTCTCACGGCAGACAGCAGGAGAGACCACCGCGCGAGTCGCAGCCAGCAGTGGAGCAGCCCAGCAGAACCCAGCCTTGTTAAACTGGGATTGTGTATAGTGGGAGTGAACGGGAAGGGGTTTGGGTCCATTGGGATTGTGTATAGTGGGAGTGAACAGGAAGGGATTTGGGTCCATTGGGATTGTGTACGGTGGGAGTGAACGGGAAGGGGTTTGGGGTCCATTGGGATTGTGTACAGTGGGAGTGAACAGGAAGGGGTTTGGGGTCCATTGGGATTGTGTACAGTGGGAGTGAACGGGAAGGGGTTTGGGGTCCATTGGGATTGTGTACAGTGGGAGTGAACGGGAAGGGGTTTGGGGTCCATTGGGATTGTGTACAGTGGGAGTGAACAGGAAGGGGTTTGGGGTCCATTGGGATTGTGTACAGTGGGAGTGAACGGGAAGGGGTTTGGGGTCCATTGGGATTGTGTACAGTGGGAGTGAACGGGAAGGGGTTTGGGGTCCATTGGGATTGTGTACAGTGGGAGCGAATGGGAAGGGATGTGGGTCCATTGGGCTTGTGTACAGTGGGAGTGAATGGGAAGGGGTTTGGGGTCCATTGGGATTGTGTACAGTGGGAGTGAACGGGAAGGGGTTTGGGGTCCATTGAGATTGTGTACAGTGGGAGTGAACGGGAAGGGGTTTGGGGTCCATTGGGATTGTGTACAGTGGGAGTGAACGGGAAGGGGTTCGGGGTCCATTGGGATTGTGTACAGTGGGAGTGAACGGGAAGGGGTTTGGGGTCCATTGGGATTGTGTACAGTGGGAGTGAACGGGAAGGGGTTTGGGGTCCATTGGGATTGTGTACAGTGGGAGTGAACGGGAAGGGGTTGGGGTCCATTGGGATTGTCAGAGTCATACAGCATAGAAACAGGCCCTTCGGCCCACCGTGTCCATGCCGACCATAATGCCTATCTATACTAATCCCACCTGCCTGCATTAACTCCATATCCCTCTATGCCTTGCTCATTCAAGTACCTGTCCAGATGCCTCTTAAATGTCGCTACTGTTCCTGCCTCCACCACCTCCTCAGGCAGCTCATTCCAGATACCCACTATTCTTTGTGTGAAAAATTTACCCCTTTGATCCCCTTTAAACCTCCTCCCTCTCACCTTAAATCTATGCCCTCTGGTTTTAGTCACCCCTACCACGGGAAACAGACTCTGGCTATCTACCCTATCTATGCCTCTCATAATTTTATATACCTCTATCATGTCCCCTCTCAGCCTCCTTCGCTCCAGGGAAAACAGACCCAGCCTATCCAATCTCTCTTTATAACTCAAGCCCTCCAAACCAGGCAACATCCTTGTGAATCTTTTCTGCACCCTCTCTAGCTTAATCACATTTTTCCTGTAGTGCGGTGAAATTGTACACTGTACTCCAAATGCGGCCTAACCAACGTTATGTACAACTGTAACATGACGTCCCAACTCTTGTACTCAATGTCTCAGCCGATGAAGGCAAGCATGCCATACGCCTTCTTCACCACCCTGTCTACCTGTGTTGCCACTTTCAGGGAACTATGTACTTTCACCCCAAGGTCTCTCTGCTCAACAACACTCCCCAGGACCCTGCCATTCACTGTATACGTCCTGCCCTGGTTTAACGTCCCAAAATGCTTCACTTCGCACTTGTCTGCATTAACTTCCATTTGCCAATCCCTTGCCCCCTTGTATCCTGTTGTAACCTGAAACAGCCTTCTTCACTGTCCACGATACCACCAATTTTGGTGTCATCTTCAAACTTACTAATCATGCCCCTTACTTTCACATCCAAATGATTAATATATATGACCAACAACAGAGGGCCCAGCACTGATCCCTGTGGCACACCACTGGTCACCGGCCTCCAATCTGAAAAACAACCCTCCATTACCACCCTCTGCCTCCTATCACCAAGCCAATTTTGTATCCAATTGGCTAGCTCACCCTGGATCCCATGTGTTTGAACCTTCTGGACCAGCCTACCATGCGGGACCTTGTCAAAGGCCTTGCTAAAGTCCATGTAGACAACGTCCATCGCCCTGCCCTCGTCAATCCTCTTGGTCACCTCCTCGAAAAACTCAATCAAATTCGTGAGACATGAATCCCACGCACAAAACCATGCTGACTATCACTAATCAGACCTCGCCTTTCCAAATGCATATAAATCCTGTCTCTCAGAATCCCTTCCAATAACTTTCCCACCACTGATGTAAGGCTCACCGGCCTGTAGTTCCCTGGCTTATCCCTGCTGCCCTTCTTAAATAAAGGCACAACATTAGCTATCCTCCAGTCTTCCAGTACCTCACCCGTGACTAATGATGATACAAAAATCTCTGCCAAGGCCCCAGCAATCTCCTCCCTTGCTTCCCATAGCATCCTAGGATACACCTGGTCAGGCCCTGGGGATTTATCCACCTTAATGCGCTTCAAAACCTCCAACACCTCCTCCTTTGTAATGTTGATATGCTCCAGGATATCGATGTTCCCTCCCTTGAACTCACTAGCTTCCATGACCTCCACGGTAAATACAGACGAGAAATATTCATTTAAGACCTCGCCCATTTCCCACACATAGATTGCCACACTGATCCTTAAGGGGGGATCTACTCTCTCCCTAGCTACCCTTTTACTCTTAATATACTTATAGAATCTTTTAGGATTCCCCTTTATCTTATCTGCCAGGGAAATCTCATGGCCCCTTTTCGCCCTCCTAATTTCCTTCTTAAGTGTACTCCTACATCCCCTGTACTCTTCGAGGGACTTGCTTGATCCCAGCTGTCTATATCTGACATATGCCTCCTTCTTTGTCCTGACCAGACCCTCAATATCCCTCGTCAACCAAGGTTCCCTGAACTTGCCAGCCTTGCCCTTCCATCTAACAGGAACATGCCGGCCCTGAACTCTTCCTATCTCCCACTTGCCAGACGTCCCTTTACCTGTAAACAGCCTCTCCCATTCAACTTTCGAGACTTCCTGTCTGATGCCATCGAAATTAGCCTTCCCCCAATTTAGGACTTCAACCTGAGGACCAGTCCTATCCTTTTCCATAACTATCTTGAAGCTAAGAGAGTTATGGTCACTGGTCCCAAAGTGCTCCCCCACTGACACATCAACCACCTGCCCATCCTCATTTCCTAAGAGGAGGTCGAGTGTCGCCCCTTCTCTGAGTAGGGCCATCCACATACTGCTTCAGAAAACTATCCTGGACACACTTAACAAATTCTTCCCCATCTGATCCCTTAGCACTAAGGCAGTCCCAGTCAATATCAGGGAAGTTAAATTCACCTACTATTACAACCCTATAATTCCTACACCTATCTGTGATTTCCCTACATATATGCTCCTCCACTTCCCTCTGCCTATTGGGGGGCCTGTAGTATAATCCCATGAAAGTGATCACCCCTTTCTTATTTCTAAGTTCTACCCATATGGCCTCGCTGGACATTCCCCCCGGGATATCCTCTCTAAGTACTGCCGTGATGTCCTCCCTAATCAATAGTGCAACTCCCCCTCCTCTCTTACCTCCACCTCTGTCACGCCGGAAGGATTGTGTACAGTGGGAGTGAATGGGAAGGGGTTTGATCCATTGGGATTGTGTACAATGGGAGTGATCGGGAAGGGGTTTGGGTCCATTGGGATTGTGCACAGTGGGAGTGATCGGGAAGGGGTTTGGGTCCATTGGGATTGTGTACAGTGGGAGTGAACGGGAAGGGGTTTGGGTCCATTGGGATTGTGTACAGTGGGAGTGAAGGGGAAGGGGTTTGGGCCCATTGGGATTGTGTACAGTGGGAGTGAACGGGAAGGGGTTTGGGTCCATTGGGATTGTGTACGGTGGGAGTGAACGGGAAGGGGTTTGGGTCCATTGGGATTGTGTACGGTGGGAGTGAACGGGAAGGGGTTTGGGTCCATTGGGATTGTGTACAGTGGGAGTGAACGGGAAGGGGTTTGGGTCCATTGGGATTGTGTACAGTGGGAGTGAAGGGGAAGGGGTTTGGGTCCATTGGGATTGTGTACGGTGGGAGTGAACGGGAAGGGGTTTGGGTCCATTGGGATTGTGTACAATGGGAGTGATCGGGAAGGGGTTTGGGTCCATTGGGATTGTGCACAGTGGGAGTGATCGGGAAGGGGTTTGGGTCCATTGGGATTGTGTACAGTGGGAGTGAACGGGAAGGGGTTTGGGTCCATTGGGATTGTGTACAGTGGGAGTGAAGGGGAAGGGGTTTGGGCCCATTGGGATTGTGTACAGTGGGAGTGAACGGGAAGGGGTTTGGGTCCATTGGGATTGTGTACGGTGGGAGTGAACGGGAAGGGGTTTGGGTCCATTGGGATTGTGTACGGTGGGAGTGAACGGGAAGGGGTTTGGGTCCATTGGGATTGTGTACAGTGGGAGTGAACGGGAAGGGGTTTGGGTCCATTGGGATTGTGTACAGTGGGAGTGAAGGGGAAGGGGTTTGGGTCCATTGGGATTGTGTACGGTGGGAGTGAACGGGAAGGGGTTTGGGTCCATTGGGATTGTGTACAGTGGGAGTGAACGGGAAGGGGTTTGGGTCCATTGGGATTGTGTACAGTGGGAGTGAACGGGAAGGGGTTTGGGTCCATTGGGATTGTGTACAGTGGGAGTGAAGGGGAAGGGGTTTGGGTCCATTGGGATTGTGTACGGTGGGAGTGAACGGGAAGGGGTTTGGGTCCATTGGGATTGTGTACAGTGGGAGTGAACGGGAAGGGGTTTGGGTCCATTGGGATTGTGTACGGTGGGAGTGAACGGGAAGGGGTTTGGGTCCATTGGGATTGTGTACAATGGGAGTGATCGGGAAGGGGTTTGGGTCCATTGGGATTGTGCACAGTGGGAGTGACCGGGAAGGGGTTTGGGTCCATTGGGATTGTGTACGGTGGGAGTGAACGGGAAGGGGTTTGGGTCCATTGGGATTGTGTACAGTGGGAGTGAACGGGAAGGGGTTTGGGTCCATTGGGATTGTGTACGGTGGGAGTGAACGGGAAGGGGTTTGGGTCCATTGGGATTGTGTACAGTGGGAGTGAATGGGAAGAGGTTTGGGTCCATTGGGATTGTGTACAGTGGGAGTGAACGGGAAGGGGTTTGGGTCCATTGGGATTGTGTACGGTGGGAGTGAACGGGAAGGGGTTTGGGTCCATTGGGATTGTGTACAGTGGGAGTGAATGGGAAGGGGTTTGGGTCCATTGGGATTGTGTACAGTGGGAGTGAACGGGAAGGGGTTTGGGTCCATTGGGATTGTGTACAGTGGGAGTGAATGGGAAGGGGTTTGGGTCCATTGGGATTGTGTACAGTGGGAGTGAACGGGAAGGGGTTTGGGTCCATTGGGATTGTGTACAGTGGGAGTGAAGGGGAAGGGGTTTGGGTCCATTGGGATTGTGTACAGTGGGAGTGAACGGGAAGGGGTTTGGGTCCATTGGGATTGTGTACAGTGGGAGTGAACGGGAAGGGGTTTGGGCCCATTGGGATTGTGTAGAGTGGAAGTGAATGGGAAGAGGTTTGGGTCCATTGGGATTGTGTACAGTGGGAGTGAACGGGAAGGGGTTTGGGTCCATTGGGATTGTGTACAGTGGGAGTGAACGGGAAGGGGTTTGGGCCCATTGGGATTGTGTACAGTGGGAGTGAACGGGAAGGGGTTTGGGTCCATTGGGATTGTGTACAGTGGGAGTGAACGGGAAGGGGTTTGGGTCCATTGGGATTGTGTACAGTGGGAGTGAATGGGAAGGGGTTTGGGCCCATTGGGATTGTGTATAGTGGGAGTGAACGGGAAGGGGTTTGGGTCCATTGGGATTGTGTACAGTGGGAGTGAACGGGAAGGGGTTTGGGTCCATTGGGATTGTGTACAGTGGGAGTGAACGGGAAGGGGTTTGGGTCCATTGGGATTGTGTACAGTGGGAGTGAATGGGAAGGGGTTTGGGCCCATTGGGATTGTGTACAATGGGAGTGAATGGGAAGGGTTTGGGTTCGTTGGGATTGTGTACAGTGGGAGCGAATTGGAAGGAGTTTGGGTCCATTGGGATTGTGTACAGTGGGAGTGAATGGGAAAGTTTGGGTCAGCTCCTGCCTGGGCTTTGTTGAACGATTCAGTCTTGCCCAGAGCTCGATACTGTCCCTTACCTCCGAAACCTCCTCCGCTCCCGAGGACTGGGTGAGTTGTGTCGTCTCTTCCTCACCGGCGATTCGCTGTCTGAGTGTCTCCTTCGACGATCCCGGTCTCTATACAAACAACAGAAGAGAAGGAGGTGATTTAATCAGCATTGCAGACATATTACAAACATAGGCAGCTATTCAACACACGTAGTCTGCGTAGGACTTTCACCAAATGAGGCCGGAAATCTAATCTCACACTCCCCACACCCTTACAGATCCCACACAGTCCAATCCCACTCTCACATTTCTCAAACTCCCACCCATTCTGATCACACACTCCCCACACCTTTGAGATTGGGTCCATTGGAATTGCGTACAGTGGGAGTGAACGGGAAGGAGTTTGGTTCCATTGGGATTGTGTAAACTGTGAGTGAACGGGAAGGGGTTTGGGTCCATTGGGATTGCGTACAGTGGGAGTGAACAGGAAGGGGTTTGGTTCCATTGGGATTGTGTAAACTGTGACTGAACAGGAAGGGGTTTGGGTCCAGTGGGATTGTGTACAATGGGAGTGAATGGGAAGGGTTTGGGTCCGTTGGGATTCTGTCCACTGAAAGTGAAAGGGAAGGGGTTTGGGTCCATTGGGATTGTGTCCACTGAAAGTGAAAGGGAAGGGGTTTGAGTCCATTGGGATTCTGTCCACTGAAAGTGAACGGGAAGGGGTTTGGGTCCATTGGGATTCTGTCCAGTGGAAGTGAAAGGGAAGGGGTTTGGGTCCATTGGGATTGTGTACAATGCGAGTGAACGGGAAGGGGTTTGGGTCCATTGGGATTGTGTACAGTGGGAGTGAAAGGGAAGGGGTTTGAATCCATTGGGATCGTGTACAATGGGATGCATTGCCAGCATTTACCGTCTGCTGTAGGAGTCCCTGGATTGACGGGGTCTCCTCCGTTCCACCGGCGAATAACTCAGCGACCGGGAATCCCGCAAGGAGTCAATCGGCTTCCGCGGACTCCGTGACCTACTGTGGGGTTCAGAGGGGATAGTGTAAGATTGGTCTGTACATTGTCACACTGATCAAACCGCTCACATGTCCCTCTAATCCCTCTCTCACACTCCTGAATCTGGGGAGGTCCCTCTCACTCCGGTATCTGGGGAGGTCCCTCTAACCCCTCTCTCTCTCTCTCCTGTATCTGGGGAGGTCCCTCTAACCCCTCTCTCTCTCTCTCCTGTATCTGGGGAGGTCCCTCTCACCCCCACTCTCTCTCACTCCGGTATCTGGGGAGGTCCCTCTCACCCCCACTCTCTCTCACTCCGGTATCTGGGGAGGTCCCTCTAACCCCTCTCTCTCTCTCTCCTGTATCTGGGGAGGTCCCTCTAACCCCTCTCTCTCTCTCTCTCCTGTATCTGGGGAGGTCCCTCTAACCCCTCTCTCTCTCTCTCCTGAATCTGGGGAGGTCCCTCTCACCCCCACTCTCTCTCACTCCGGTATCTGGGGAGGTCCCTCTAACCCCTCTCTCTCCTGTATCTGGGGAGGTCCCTCTCACCCCCCCTCTCTCACACTCCTGTATCTGGGGAAGTCCTTCTAACCCCTCTTTCTCTCATTCTTGTAACTGAGGAGGTCCCTCTAACCCCTCTCTCACACTCCTGAATCTGGGGTGGACCTTCTAACCCCCCCACCCCCTCACACTCCTGAAACTGGGGAGGTCCCTCTAACCCATCTCTCACACTCCTGTACCTGGAGAGCTCCCTCTTAACTACTGCACAGGTACCTCCAGAAGACCCCAGTCAGTTCTGGACAGACCCTGCACCCTGCAACCCCACTCACCGTCTGTGAGGTGGAGAGGAGTGCCGCTTGGGGTCAGGCCTGGGACGCTGGGCAGAGCGGGATCGGGACGAGGAGCTGCTGGAACTGTCGGATGAGCTGCTGGACGAGCGCCGGCGGTCACGGCCGCCCCTCTGCCGGGGGCTGCTGGGGGTCCGGCGGGGACGGCCGTGGCTCTGGAAGGCCGGGCCACCCCTCCTCGCGGGGGACCGGGATCGACCCCCCTTCCCTCTGTCAGACGACGAGCTCTGTGCGCGGCCCTTCAGTGTCGGGCTGCTGCAAGTGAATAAACAGAAGGGATAAAAAAAAATCAGTACTCGAGTCTAACCTCGGCCGCACGAGTATTAACCCCATCTGGAAACCCCTCGCCAGAACGTGGGGTCTCGGTTGCCCCCACCGCCAGCTGAGATTAGCTCACTCAGGACTAGGCCGGAGATGAAGCCCGTGGGCCCTGGATTCTCCATGCCCAGTATTCCGCGTGCGGTTCCCCCCACCCCCCCTCCCCCGGCAGATATGGGGAAAGCAGGGGTCAAAGGTTAACGCCCTCCCGAACCCGAGACGGCCAACAGGTTTATCCTCACCGGTTCCGGCGTCCGTTGCGTTCCCTGGCAGGCGAGGGCGACTTGCTGCTCCCCGAGCTGGACGAGCTGCAGCTGGAGGGCGAGGGGGAGCCTCGGCGGCGCTTGCGGCAGGGGGAGCGAGGTGGGGAGGGGCCCCGCCGGCCCTTGGGCCTCGGCGGGGAAGGCTGGCGGCCGGAATCCTTGCCGGGCGCGGCCCCCGCCCCGGCAGGGGGGCGCGATGGCGGGGGGGACTTGGACGCTGGGGAGCGCTGGCGGAGAGGAGGGGCGGAAAGGGGGGCAGGAGGAGGAGGAGGGGGTGGAGCGGGGGAGCGCGATGCGGCCCACGGCCCCTCTGGGCTAGCGGAGCGCGACCTGCTGGAGGAGGGGAGGGAGCGGGGACCGGCTGGCTGACTGGCGACTCGACCGGGCAGGGGGCTCCTCTCAGACGGAGACCCTTCGTGCTCCTTCCCCACCGTCGGTGACGCGTCCTTGCAGGGCGGGGAGCTGGCCCGGCTCGCCTGCACCAAGGGCGGCCCCTCTGGCGGCGACACAGCCCGGTCGGGCGAGGCGCTGGCCCTCCCCGGGGGCGACTGCCTTCTCGCCGGGGGCTGCGCCTTGGCTTCCGGGGACGGGGCCGCCCTGCGGGGCGAAGCCTCCTCCCCTCCGGCCTCCCCTGCCCTCCGGCCTACGGGCGACGGGCTTCTGCTACACGAGCTCCCTTTCTCTGGCCAGGCCTGGCTGCCTCGGGGCGATGGCTGCTCCTGCCTCCTGGCCGGCCGGTCCTCGACCCGCGACGATCTCCCTTTCTCCGCCGGCAATGGGCTTGACCTCGGTGGGCTTCTGCTCCGCCAGGGAGACGAATCCCCCGCTCTGGGCGATGACGCCCCTGAAGTTGGCGGCGACCGGTTGGGATCCAGCGATGACCCCCGGCACCTTGGCGATACGCTCCTCCTCGGCGATGCTTTAGTCTGCCTTGGCGATGACCCCTCGCGCCTTGGTGTCACACTCCTCCTTGGTGATGCTTTAGCCTGCCTTGGCGATGACCTCCCCCTCCTTGGAGATGACCTCACACGCCTGGGCGACTCGCTCCTCCTTGGCGATGCTTTAGTCTGCCTTGGCGACCCCTCGCGCCTTGGTGTCACACTCCTCCTTGGTGACGTTTTAGCCTGCCTTGGCGATGACCTCCCCCTCCTTGGAGATGACCTCACACGCCTGGGTGACTCGCTCCTTCGTAGTGATGCTTTAGTTTGCCTTGGCGATGAGCCCTCGCGCCGGGGCGACTTGCTCCTCCTTGGCGATAGTTCAGTTTGCCTTGGCGATGACCCCTCGCGCCGGGGCGACTCGCTCCTCCTCGGTGACGCTTTAGTCTGCCTTGGCGATGACCTTTCTTGCCTGGGTGACTTGCTCCTCCTTGGCGATAGTTTTGTCTGCCGTGGCGATGACCTCCCCCTCCTTGGCGATGACCCCTCGCGCCTGGGCGACTCGCTCCTCCCTGGTGACGCTTTCATCTGCCTTGGCGATGACCTCTTGCGCCTCGGTGACTCGCTCCTCCTTGGTGATGCTTTCATCTGCCTTGGCGATGACCCCTCATGCCTGGGCGACTCGCTCCTCCTTGGTGACGCTTTCATTTGCCTTGGCGATGACCTCTCCCTCCTGGGCGATGACCTCTTGCGCCTCGGTGACTCGCTCCTCCTTGGTGATGATTTAGTCTGCCTTGGCAATGACCTCTCCCTCCTGGGCGATGACCTCTTGCGCCTCGGTGACTCGCTCCTCCTTGGTGATGCTTTAGTCTGCCTTGGCGATGACCTCTCCCTTCTGGGCGATGACCTCTTGCGCCTCGGTGACTCGCTCCTCCTTGGCGACGCTTTCGTCTGCCTTGGCGATGACCTCTCCCTCCTGGGCGATGACCTCTTGCGCCTCGGTGACTCGCTCCTACTTGGTGACGCTTTACTCCGCCTGGGCGATGACCTCCCCCTCCTTGGCGATGACCTCTTGCGTCTCGGTGACTCGCTCCTCCTTGGTGATGCTTTAGTCTGCCTTGGCGATGACCTCCCCCTCCTTGGCGATGACCTCACACGCCTGGGTGACTCGCTCCTTCTCAGTGATGCTTTAGTCTGCCTTGGTGATGACCTCTCGCGCCTGGGCGATGACCCTTCGCGCCTTGGCGTCACGCTCCTCCTTGGCGATGCTCTCGCCTGCCTTGGCGATGACCTCCCCCTCCTTGGCGATGACCTCTCACGCCTGGGTGACTCGCTCCTCCTCGGTGACGCTTTAGTCTGCCTTGAAGATGACCTCTCGCGCCTTGACGACACGCTCCTCCTTGGAGACGCTTTCGCCTGCCTCGGTGGTGACCTCCCCCTCCTGGGCGATGACCCTTGGCGCCGTGGCGTCACGCTCCTCCTGGGCGATGCTTTGTTCTGTCCGGGGGGTGACCGCCCCCGCCGTGGCGAGGGCCTCTCCCTCCTCGGCGACTTGCTCCTCCGGGCCGCGGCTTTGCTCTGTGGCGGCGACGACCTCTCCCGCCTCTTGGGTGGCGAAGGCCTGCCTCGGGACGGAGAGCTCCTGTCATGCCACCGGTCCCGCCCCGGCGGGCTCCAGGCCGGCCTGGCGGGCGAGCGCCGGGCGCCCCGGGCCGGAGGGGGGCTGCGGGTGCGGCCGCGGGTGGGCGACTCCCGGCCCCGGTCGGGGGAGTACCTCCTGCCCCCACTCCCCCGGTCCGCCGAGGCCCAGCTCCGGTCCGGCGAGCAAGACCCCCGCCTGTCAGTCCAGCGGGACGAATAGCGCTCAGTTCGCCTGGCTGGGGAGAGTGGTGCTGACGGCTGCCGTGACCTCTGAACCGGCGAAGTTTCTACCGACTTCTGGAAGACACAAAGGAAGACTTTCAACACAAACTGTTCCGTCAGCTGCCCATTCCGCCGCAATCCCCTACCTTTCCTAACAAGCACGACTCGCGGTAAAATTCTGGTCCACACACGTTCAAATCCCTGCAGAGATTCACTCAACCCCCCCCACCCCCCACCATCTCTAACTTCCTCCAGTTCTACAGCGCCCGGGATCCGCGCGCTCCTCCGCCTTTGGCTTCCCCCCGTATCCGCCAATTATCCTCGTACATGAATCACTGAGAGTTAGCAATGTAGGTACGGCAAGTAATTAGGAAGACCCTTGGGATGATAGTCTTTATTGGGAGGGGAGGGGATGGAGTATAAAAGTCAGGAAGTCTTGCTACATCCATACAAGGCATTGGTGAGACCGCACCTAGAGTACTGCGTACAGTCTTGGCCTCCTTATTTAAGGAGGGGCATACTTGCATCGGAGGCAGTTCAGAGAAGGTGGATGTAGTGTACACAATGGCAGTACATGGAATAAAGGGGACATAGAAACATAGAAAATAGGAGTAGGCCATTCAGCCCTTCGAGCCTGCTCCACCATTCATTATGATCATGACTGATCATCCAACTCAGTAACCTGTTCCCGCTTTCCCCCCCCATACCCTTTGATCCCTTTAGACCCAAGAGCTATATCTAACTCCTTCTTGAAAACATACAATGTTTTGACCTCAACTGCTGGTAGCGAATTCCACAGGCTCACCACTCTCTGGGTGAAGAAATTTCTCCTCATCTCCGTCCTGAAAGGTTTACCCCGTATCCTTAGACTATAACCCCTGGTTCTGGACTCCCCCACCATCGGGAACATCCTTCCTGCATCTACCCTGTCAAGTCCTGTTAGAATTTTATAGGTTTCTATGAGATCCCCCCACACTCTGCTGAACTCCAGCGAATATAAGCCTAACCGACTCAATCTCTCCTCATACGTCAGTCCCGCCATCCCAGGAATCAGTCTGGTAAACCTTCGCTGCACTCCCTCTACAGCAAGAACTTCCTTCCTCAGATAAGGAGACCAAAACCGCACACAATATTTCAGGTGTGGCCTCACCAAGGCCCTGTATAACTGCAGCAAGACATCCCTGCTCCTGTACTCGAATCCTCTCGCTATGAAGGCCAACATACCATTTGCCTTCTTTACCGTCTGTTGCACCTGCATGCTTACCTTCAGCGACTGGTGTACGAGAACACCCAGGTCTCGCTGCATATCCCCCTCTCTCAGTTTATAGCCGTTCAGATAATAATCTTCCTTCCTGTTTTTGTTACCAAAGTGGATAACCTCACATTTATCCACATTATACTGCATCTGCCATGCATTAGCCCACTCACCCAACTTGCCCAAATCACCCCGAAGCCTCTCTGCATCCTCCTCACAACTCACCCTCCCGCCCAGTTTTGTGTCACCTGCAAATCTGGAGATATTACATTTAGTTCCCTCTTCTAAATCATCAATGTATATTGTGAATAGCTGGGGTCCTAGCACCGATCTCTGCGGTACCCCACAGTGGCAGCATAGACGGTTGAGTGACTAGGAAACAGAGATTAGCGGTGAACGGTTGTTTTTTTTCGGGCAGGTTGAGAAAGCAGTTAATAAAACATACAGTATCCTGGGCTTTATGAATAGGGGCAGAGAGAAGAAGAATCCAGCCCCTACGACCCTGAGATCTCTACGCTCCTCCAATTCCGGCAGCACCTTGAGAGTATTATTACGTATCGATAGGCTAAATGTGCTCGGAGTTGTTGCTCTTAACCGGGTCTGCTCGACATGTGACTCCATCGTCAATCCCGACCGTACGGACTCTTAACTGTCCCTCGGAAGTTGCCTGGCAACCACAGAGTCAAACAAAAGATACCTGACCAACCCCCCCCCTCCCCTCCCCCCACCTTTCAAACATAATGGGAGCAGGATGAGGCCATTCGGCCCCTCGGGCCTGCTCGCCCCTCCCCCCCCCCCCCCCCCCACCCGATTCAATACAATCACGGCTAATCTTTCACCTCAACCCCCACCTTCCCGCACTCTTGCCCCTATCCCTTCATTCCCTCGGTGTTCCCAAAAAATCTATCCACCTCCGTCTCGAATATACTCAATGGTGGAGCATCCACAGCCTCTCTGGGGTCAAGAGTTCCAAAGATTCGCCGCCCTCCGAGTGAAGAAATTTCTCCTCATCTCAGTGCGAAACGGCCGAGCCCTTATCCTGAGACTGTGACCCCCCCCCCCCCCCCCACACCACGGATCGCTGGGCTCCTCGCCCACGCCCCGTAACCCACCTCCCGCTTGCTCCTGCCCGCGTTGCTGCGGCCCGGGCTCCCGCTGACGCTCCTGGCCCGCCCGCCGGGCTTCCCCGGGGAGGCCGAGCGGCCTCGGGCCGGCGAGGGCCTACGGGCCGCTTCCCGACCTTCGGCCTCTGACCTGGCGACGGGTCGGGGTGAGAGGCTGCCTCCGGCCGGGGCCGCTTTGGACGCTGCCCGCGGGCTCCGGGACCTGCAGGGGGAAACAGAATGAGACCGGTCACAAAAACGATGGGGCGCCCGTAACCGCAGCCAAGGCGCAAGCCACTGTTCAAACTCCAGAAGGCTCGTTACGGAAGGATAATGCTGGAGCCTATCTTTACACAGTTTCACATTTATTGTGCAGAATAAAAGGAGTACAGACACGTAGCTCCTCACTCAAAACCCTGCACCAGTTGCAGCGAGTGTCTCCTTGTAAGCGCTCACCGAAGACCCCAATTAACACCCTTCACCCGCATATAACCAAACCAGCGATACCCAATTAAGAGATTAACAACCTCCCTCCCACTCGTTCCATTGACCTCCCCCCTCCATTCAGTGCTAGACCAGGGGGAAGGAACCTGGGCTTTTCCTCGGACAGCTTACCTGCTCCACGACGGAGAGGAGCGCCTGGAGGAAGAGGAATTCCGTGAGGAGGATGAACTGCGTGCTCTCCGATGCTTGCGTGGCGGAGACTGACTCGGGCTCCTTGAAGACAAAGATCCGGAAATAAATCTACGTGCTTCGCGGGAATGCGTGCGTGCAGAACAACAAATAAAAAAAAGGGTAGCAGCGGCTCACCTCTTCCTCTTCTTGTCCTTTGAACTGCGTTTACTCTTGGGACTGCTGGATCTGTCGAGAAGCAGCAGGGAGGGTTAAGACAGCTCGGGTTTCCTCCACTCGACGTGCACGTCTACAGCTTCCCTCCCCCCCACCCACCACTCCGCTGCACCGGCCTCAGCTTAGCCGCTGCTGAGAAACTTCATCCAAACCTTCGCTGCCTCCGATTTCCAGCCCTCGACCGTCGCCCAACCCTCCCCAAACCTCTCTCTCTCTCTCCTCCTTTAAGACGCTCCTGCAAACCGACTTCTTTGACCGAACTTTTGGTCGCCTGTCCCTGGTACCTCCTTGCGTGGCTCGGGGTCACATTTCGCTTGACTAGGCTCCTGTGAAGTGCCCTTGGACCGTTTTGCAACGTGCAAGGCACTAGATCAAAGCAGGCTGTGGTTAGATGCAACACATACCTGGCGGTGGTGCACGTGGTTAACAAGGTTCCTCCCTTGTTTGTCAAGAGTAGCCGGTACCTTAACAAGAAATAGCCTAACCCTGACAGCTCCATAGGATTTTCTCTGGTGTGCCGAGACCGATACCCATGCCTCAACCGATAACATCCAGGACAAAACAAACAAGCCTCCTTCGACGGCACCTTCCGAACTCGCAGTGGAAGAACTGTTTACACTGGTCTATATCAATGGGTTAAGCACTCGCAGTGGAGGTACTGTTTACACTGGTCTGTGTCAATGGATCAAGCACTCGCAGTGGAGGTACTGTTTACACTGGTCCGTAAACTTGCACTTACCTATGCTTTTTCTTATTTTTCGACTCGGATTGAGATCTGCAAACCAAGGAAAGGAAGTTTCAAACACGTGTGGATGGACAGCCCAGTATTTATAACTGCCCCTATACCGCAACTCACGGATATCCCTCCAAACACTTCACGCGCAATGAGTCACGCTCGGATCAGCTGCTTTTGAGGTCGTGGCCTTCAGCCCCGTTTGATTTGGGATGGCACCCCCCCCCCCCCCCCCCCGCTGGTTGCCGGGACCGAGAGGGACGGCAACAGCCCCCGCGTGCGATGTGTCGGCTTTTGCGCCATCCAGTTAAACAGGGTTGGAGCCCGTGGGTTAGGGGTGGGGAGCGAAGGGGGCAGGGTGGCGAGGAGGGAGGACGTGGAGGAAAGGCTCCGTCGTACCTGCTTTTCTTCTTCGAACTCTTTTTCTTCTTCTCCTTTGAGCGGGCGGGAGGGCTGTCAGACCTGAAGCGCAGAAAAAAAAACGTCATAAATCCGTCGCGGCCCTGGAGGGGGAGCCCACCGAGCCACCGAGCATTGCGCGGCCCGCTGCTCCCCCCACCCCAAACCGGACAGCGCGAGCAGAGGGGCTGCAGGCGGCGGAACCTGGGGTGGCTCCCCCTTCTACCCCATTTCCCGCCCTCCACCCCCACCCCAAAAAAAAAAAGAGGGCACTGCCGAGGGCTGGAATGAAGGAGGGCTTTATTTCCCCCACTGTGGCGGGGCAAAGCGGACGAGAGGCCGCGGGGGGGGGGGGGGGGGGGGAGGACTCAGAAGATGGAACCGGCGCCCGAGGGTGCCTCAGTGCTGGCCCTCAGGGGGAGGCAGCGTTAACAGGGGGGACGCACTCCTTCACTGCGCAGTGCGCACCGAGCTGTGTTACCGGGGAGCAAACGGGGCCACACGCGGTCCGCTCCGTGTGGAACACGGTACAGTGGGTGCAAGCGGTAATGTGCGGCTCACGCTCAAGGGAAACGTCGGCTGCTCTGCTTCCGGCACCAGTCTGCGGAGGGGGCGAAGGGCAAGACCCAAACACACGTGGCACTCTAACACATCGAGAACGGGGGGGGGGGGGGGGAGAGATCGAGAACGAAGACATTGGGTGTCGGGGGAGAACTCCGACACTGCCGAACCTTCCCCGGCGTCACTCCTTTCCAAACCCTTTTGCTTCCTCGTGGCTGCGCAGGCTTTAAATCCAGACTCACCGCCCTCGACTCCGAGCCGCCTTCTTTTTCCTCTTCTTGGGCGAGGGCGACCGCGACTGGACGCGTTCCCGGGCGACACTGCGGAGAGACGAAGGGGAGAGAGAGAGAGTCGGGGGTGGGGAGAAACGGCGCCAGGCAACAGCTCAACGGGTACGGCAAGGCGTTTTAACGAGGGGCCCTCGGTAATGCGGCGAACGCACCCTCCCCTCAACCTACCGGCGCCACCTACCCGTACTGCTTCAGCTGCTCCGGTTTGCCGGCCGCCTCTTGGGCGCGACGCTTCGGGTCGAAGGAGCTGCCATCCACGTAGCTGTCGCTGATGCCGAACGCAGCCCGCAGCTGCTCGTTCTTCCTCTCATTGGCCTCTGCCAGCTGATGCGTCTCGCTGATGCTGAGGGAGGGAGGGAGGGAGGGAGGGGAGCATTAGCACGCAAGACAACATGATTCCCACTTAAATGCTGGGCTCCATTGGCCCGTTAAGGGACATTCTCCCAGCAGGATTGGGCGGGAGAGAGGGCACAGCAGAGATACAAGGATACCAGACAGGGGGGGTGGGGGGGAAGGCAGAAACTGGGAGGGGGCCGCGGCCGATGTACTCACGCTGTCCTAGGCTTCAGATCCTCTTTGCCTTGACTTCCATCTTTCTCCACCAGCATCTGTCTAAAGGTGGCCACTTTCTGCTGAATCTCTTCCTCCGAATAGCTGAAAGCAGAAGAGAACAACTTCTCCATCAGCACATGCTGACGGCCATCCACCAACCAAACACACCCCAGAAAACACAAGCAGAGGGCCACAATACCAAAAATCTCACTCCCATCGGACACAATCCCAAAGGACCTGAACCCTTTCCCATTCATTCCCATTGTCCACAATCCCAATGGACCTGAACCCCTTCCCGTTCACTCCCACTGTACACAATCCCAATGGACCCAAACCCCTTCCCGTTCACTCCCATCGGACACAATCCCAATGGACCTGAACCTCTTCCCGTTCACTCCCATTGTCCACAATCCCAATGGACCCAAACCCCTTCCCGTTCACTCCCATCGGACACAATCCCAATGGACCCGAACCCCTTCCCGTTCACTCCCACTGTACACAATCCCAATGGACCCAAACCCCTTCCCGTTCACTCCCACTGTACACAATCCCAGTGGACCCGAACCCCTTCCCGTTCACTCCCACTGTACACAATCCCAATGGACCCAAACCCCTTCCCGTTCACTCCCACTGTACACAATCCCAGTGGACCCGAACCCCTTCCCGTTCACTCCCACTGTACACAATCTCAATGGACCCAAACCCCTTCCCGTTCACTCCCACTGTACACAATCCCAATGGACCCAAACCCCTTCCCGTTCACTCCCACTGTACACAATCCCAGTGGACCCGAACCCCTTCCCGTTCACTCCCACTGTACACAATCCCAATGGACCCGAACCTCTTCACGTTCACTCCCACTGTACACAATCCCAATGGACCCAAAACCCCTTCCCGTTCACTCCCACTGTACACAATCCCAATGGACCCAAAACCCCTTCCCGTTCACTCCCACTGTACACAATCCCAATGGACCCAAACCCCTTCCCGTTCACTCCCACTGTACACAATCCCAATGGACCCAAACACCTTCCCGTTCACTCCCATCGGACACAATCCCAATGGACCCAAACCCCTTCCCATTCACTCCCACTGTACACAATCCCAATGGACCCCAAACCCCTTCCCGTTCACTCCCACTGTACACAATCCCAATGGACCCAAACCCCTTCCCGTTCACTCCCACTGTACACAATCCCAATGGACCCGAACCCTTTCCCGTTCACTCCCATCGGACACAATCCCACTGGACCTGAACCTCTTCCCGTTCACTCCCACTGTACACAATCCCAATGGACCCGAACCCTTTCCCAATCATTCCCACTGTACACAATCCCAATGGACCCAAACCCCTTCCCGTTCACTCCCATCGGACACAATCCCAATGGACCCCAAACCCCTTCCCGTTCACTCCCATCGGACACAATCCCAATGGACCCCAAACCCCTTCCCGTTCACTCCCACTGTACACAATCCCAATGGACCCAAAACCCCTTCCCGTTCACTCCCACCGTACACAATCCCAATGGACCCGAACCCTTTCCCAATCATTCCCACTGTACACAATCCCAATGGACCCAAACCCCTTCCCGTTCACTCCCATCGGACACAATCCCAATGGACCCCAAACCCCTTCCCGTTCACTCCCATCGGACACAATCCCAATGGACCCCAAACCCCTTCCCGTTCACTCCCATCGGACACAATCCCAATGGACCCCAAACCCCTTCCCGTTCACTCCCATCGGACACAATCCCAATGGACCCCAAACCCCTTCCCGTTCACTCCCACTGTACACAATCCCAATGGACCCAAACCCCTTCCCGTTCACTCCCACTATACACAATCCCAATGGACCCAAAACCCCTTCCCGTTCACTCCCACTGTACACAATCCCAATGGACCCAAACCCCTTCCCGTTCACTCCCACCGTACACAATCCCAATGGACCCAAACCCCTTCCCGTTCACTCTCACTGTACACAATCCCACTGGACCTGAACCCCTTCCCGTTCACTCCCACTGTACACAATCCCAATGGACCCGAACCCCTTCCCGTTCACTCCCATCGGACACAATCCCAATGGACCCAAACCCCTTCCCGTTCACTCCCACCGTACACAATCCCAATGGACCCAAACCCCTTCCCGTTCACTCCCATCGGACACAATCCCAATGGACCCAAACCCCTTCCCGTTCACTCCCACTGTACACAATCCCAATGGACCCGAACCCTTTCCCGTTCACTCCCACTGTACACAATCCCAATGGACCCAAACCCCTTCCCATTCACTCCCACTGTACACAATCCCAATGGACCCGAACCCCTTCCCATTCACTCTCACTGTACACAATCCCAATGGACCCAAACCCCTTCCCATTCACTCCCACTGTGCATAATCCCACTGGACCCAAACCCCTTCCCGTTCACTCCCATCGGACACAATCCCAATGGACCCGAACCCCTTCCCGTTCACTCCCATCGGACACAATCCCAATGGACCCAAACCCCTTCCCGTTCACTCCCACTGTGCACAATCCCAATGGACCCAAACCCCTTCCCATTCACTCCCACTGTGCATAATCCCAATGGACCCGAACCCCTTCCCGTTCACTCCCATTGCACACAATCCTAATGGACCCAAACCCCTTCCTGTTCACTCCCACTGTACACAATCCCAATGGACCCAAACCCCTTCCCTCCCATTGCACACAATCCCAATGGACCCAAACCCCTTCCCGTTCACTCCCATTGCACACAATCCTAATGGACCCAAACCCCTTCCTGTTCACTCCCACTGTACACAATCCCAATGGACCCAAACCCCTTCCCATTCACTCCCACTGTACACAATCCCAATGGACCCCAAACCCCTTCCCATTCACTCTCACTGTACACAATCCCAATGGACCCAAACCCCTTCCCATTCACTCCCATTGCACACTCACAGCCCCAGTCTCGACGAGACCAGTTCATTCAGCCGAGGCGGACTTCAGGGCACCTGTCGGAAGGGCGGGTGGGGGTTTGTCCACTTACCCCTGCTCCTCCATCATGTCTTCCAGCTCGATGCACTTCAGCTCCACCTTGCGCTTGCGCTCGTGGTCCAGGATGTCCTGGTTCGGCTTCTTCACCAGGCTCGACTCGAGCTTCTTCAGCTCCTCCTCGGACTTGTAGTCCACCCGGTCCTTCTTGTGGCGGACAGAGGACAGGTTGCGCTGGACGTAGCCGTTGGTGCCGCTCCCCCGGGGGGTGGGCAGGCCGATGCCGTTGTACATAGCGGCGGTGGCCACTTGCTGCTGCTCTCCCTACTGCGGAGGGGGACGGGAGACAAAACAGAAGCGGGTGAACTGTCAGTGACAGACAAACAGAGAGAGAGAGAGAGAGAAAGAGGGAGAGAGACGAAGGGGCTACTGCGGATTCTGGGGGGATCCTTGCTTAGCAAAAATCTATCACTGCCTTAAAAATATTCAAAGACTCTGCTTCCACCGCCTTTAAGGAAGAGAATTCCAAAGACTTACGACATAGGAAGATAGGAACAGGAGTAGGCCATTCAGCCCCTCGAGCCTGTCCCGCCATTCAATGAGATCATGGCTGATCTGTGGCCTAACTCACAACATTCTATTAGCTTTCCTAATTACTTGCTGTACCTGCAAACTAACCTTTTGCGATTCATGCACGAGGACACCCAGGTCCCTCTGCGTCTCAGAGCTCCGCAATCTCTCACCATTTTGATAATATGCTGCTTTTTTATTCTTCCTGCCAAAGTGGACAATTTCCCTCTTTCCCACGTTATACTCCATTTGCCAGATCTTTGCCCACTCAATTAACCTGGTTCCACTGCAAACAGTTTCTCCTTACTTACTCCATCCAAACCCTGCCTGGTTTTGAACGCCTCGATTAAATCTCCCCTTAACCTTCTCTGCTCGAAGGTGAACGACCTGTTTCTCCCAGTCTCTCCGCATTAACTGAAGTCCCTCAGCCCCGGGACCGTTCCGGTAAATCTCCTCCACGGCCTCTTGAAAGTCGGGACATCCTTCCTGAAGTCTGGCGACCGCAATTGGACGCAATACTCCAGCTGAGGCCCATCCCAGGGTTTTTATGAAGAGTTTTGCGGAACCTCCTTGCTTTTGTACTCCACAGCTCTTTTAATATCATGGAAAATTTACGACACAGGAGGCCCTGTGGCCCATCGCGTCTGTGCCGGCCGACGAAGAGCTACCCAGCTTAATCCCGCCTTCCTGCATTCTGTCCGTCTGTCGCCCTGAAAGTCATCTCTGGCAACGCCAGCATTTGTTACCCGTCCCTAACTGCCCTTGAGAACGAAGCAGCTTGCTCGGCCACATTAGAGGGCAGTTAAGAGTCGACCACATTGCCGTGGGTCTGGAGTCACTTGTTGGCCAGACCAGGCGAGGTTGGCAGATTTCCTTCCTTGAAAGACATCAGTGAACCGTATGGATTTTTACGACAATCGGCGATATAATATAATGTAAACTGAGACTAGCTTTCAATTCCAGATCGAAGGTAAACAGGCCATTCCTATCTAAGCCCCCCCCCAATGATATACCCTCCATCCCCTGCTCCAAGGAAAACAACCCCAGCCTATCCAATCTTTCCTGGCAGCATCTGCACACATCACCTCTGCACTCTCTCCAGCGCGATCCCATTGTAATGTGGCGAACAGAACTGTACGCAGTACAATTTTGTAAGATTCGGATTTAGAACCATTGAGAGGTTACAGCACGCGGAAGGAGGCCATTCGGCCCATCGTGTCCGTGCCGGCTGAAAAACTAGCCACCCAATCCGATCCCATCTTCCAGCACCTGGTTCGTAGCCTTGCAGGTTACAGCAGTTCTGGCACGTTTAAATGAGTTGAGGGTTTTTATCTCCACCACCGTTCCTGGCAGTGAATTCCAGACACCCACCACCCTCTGGGTGAAAAGGTTTTTCCTCAGGTCCCCTCTAATCCTTCTACCAATCACCTTAAATCTGTGCCCCCTGGTAACTGACCTCTCCACTAGGGGAAACAGGTCCTTCCTGTCTACCTTATCTAGGCCTCTCATAATTTTATACACCTCGATGAAGTCACCCCTCCTCAGCGCTAAGGAAAACAACCCGAGCCGATCCAATCATTCCTCATAGCTGCAACTTTCGAGCCCAGGCAACATTCTTGTAAATCTCCTCTGTACTCTCTCCAGAGCAATGATATCCTTCCTGTAACGTGGTGACCCAGAACTGTACGCAATACTCCAGCTGTGGTCTAACCAGTGTTTTATACAGTTGCAGCATCACATCCCTGCTTTTGTATTCTATACCTCTACCAATCAGACTTTACTTGCCAACCAATCAGCACTCTCTTCTCATACCGTAACAAAGGTTGTTTGCCCTTACATTGGTATTCTTGCGGACTGCCTTGATGAGTGCAAGACGAAAAGCTTCGACAACCTGCCTCTATTTCCAGCAACACTGAAGTTCTGGCCTACCATATGCTTTAGAAAGTCTCCCTTTTCATAGCTACGGTTTAAAATTGACGGTTTTAAGCCAAAAGAGTCACGACTCTAAAACAGTAATGATTTCACGTCAGAACCATTATGATTTAAAACATAATCGAACAAATTACGATTTTAAAACTGTGACGATTAAACAGTCATGTTTTAATTGAAAAGGATTATGGTTTCACGGTTAAATAATTAAGGTTTTAGGTTAAAACAGTTCAGATCTCAAGTTTAAAGCCATAATCACCTCAATTAAAACAGTTACGGTTAAATAGAGACGGGTTAAGTCGTGGTTTAAAATTTAAAACCATAAATATCTTAAAACAGTCATGGTCAACTAAGAATTTATTAGAATGAAAACAGTTAGTTAAGGTTTTAAATAAAAAGAGTTTACGGTTTAAAATTGATCGACATGATTTCAACAGTTCTAAGTTAAATTTGAGATAATTTTTTATGATTAAATAGTTATGATTTAAATAGTTATAGTTGAAAATAATTTGTGGTTTAAATTTGAAGGAGTGGGCATCGGGGTAGTGAGGGGTTTGGAGGCAGCGGGGGGACCCGAGGAATCTGAGGGAGTTGAGGCATCTGAGGGGAGCGAGGGATGACAGAGTGAGGGATCTTTGGGCGGGGGGGGGGGGGGAAGAAGTGAGAAATTAGGCACCTGGGGGGGAGCGAGGATTGAGGGAGATAGGTATCTGAGGAGAGTGAGGGATCTGAGGGGAGAGCGAGGGATCTGTGGGAGCGAGCGATCTGAGGGAGCGAGGGATCTGAGGGGAGCGAGGGATCTGAGGGGAGCGAGGGATCTGAGGGGAGCGAGGGATCTGAGGGGAGCGAGGGATCTGAGGGGAGCGAGGGATCTGAGGGGAGCGAGGGAGGGATGAGGGATCTGAGGGGAGCGAGGGATCTGAGGGGAGCGAGGGAGGGATGAGGGATCTGAGGGGAGTGATGAGGGGAAAGTGATGAGGGGAGCAAGTGATCCGAGTGAGTGATGAGGGAGTGAGGGATGAGGGGAGCAAGTGATCCGAGTGAGGGATGAGGGAGTGAGTGATGAGGGAGTGAGTGATGAGGGAGTGATGAGGGAGTGAGGGTGCGAGTGATGAGGGATCGGAGGGGAGTGAGGGATCGGAGGGGAGTGAGGGATCGGAGGGGAGTGAGGGATCGGAGGGGAGTGAGGGATCGGAGGGAGTGAGGGATCGGAGGGGAGTGAGGGATCGAGGGGAGTGAGGGATCGGAGGGGAGTGAGGGATCGGAGGGGAGTGAGGGATCGGAGGGGAGTGAGGGATCGGAGGGGAGTGAGGGATGTGAGGGAGAGAGGGATCTGAGGGTGAGAGGGATCTGAGGGTGAGAGGATCTGAGGGTGAGAGGGATCTGAGGGTGAGAGGGATCTGAGGGTGAGAGGGATCTGAGGGTGAGAGGGATCAGAGGGTGAGAGGGATCAGAGGGTGAGAGGATCAGAGGGTGAGAGGGATCAGAGGGTGAGAGGATCAGAGGGTGAGAGGGATCAGAGGGTGTGAGGGATCTGAGGGTGAGAGGGATCTGAGGGTGAGAGGGATCTGAGGGTGAGAGGGATCTGAGGGTGAGAGGATCTGAGGGTGAGAGGGATCTGAGGTGAGAGGATCTGAGGGTGAGAGGGATCTGAGGGTGAGAGGGATCTGAGGGTGAGATGGATCTGAGGTGAGAGGGATCTGAGGGTGAGAGGATCTGAGGGTGAGAGGGATCTGAGGGTGAGAGGGATCGGAGGGTGAGAGGGATCGGAGGGTGAGAGGGATCGGAGGGGAGTGAGGGATCGGAGGGGAGTGAGGGATCGGAGGGAGTGATACGGTGGGAGTGAGGTCGGAGGGGAGTGAGGGATCGGAGGGGAGTGAGGGATCGGAGGGGAGTGAGGGATCGAGGGAGTGAGGATCGGAGGGGAGTGAGGGATCGGAGGGGAGTGAGGGATCGGAGGGGAGTGAGGGATCGGAGGGGAGTGAGGGATCGGAGGGGAGTGAGGGATCGGAGGGGAGTGAGGGATCGGAGGGGAGTGAGGGATCGGAGGGGAGTGAGGGATCGGAGGGGAGTGAGGGATCGGAGGGTGAGAGGGATCGGAGGGTGAGAGGGATCGGAGGGGAGTGAGTGATGTGAGGGAGAGAGGGATGAGGGTGAGAGGGATCTGAGGGTGAGAGGGATCTGAGGGTGAGAGGATCTGAGGGTGAGAGGGATCTGAGGGGAGTTGAGGGATCTGAGGGGAGTGAGGGATCTGAGGGAGTGAGGGATCTGAGGGGAGTGAGGGATCTGAGGGGAGTGAGGGATGAGGGTGTGAGTGGTGAGGAGTGAGTGGTGAGGGAGTGAGGATGAGGAGTGAGGGAGTGAGGGATGAGGGATGAGGGAGTGAGGGATGAGGGAGTGAGGGATGAGGGTGTGAGGGATGAGGGTGTGAGGGATGAGGGTGTGAGGATGAGGGTGTGAGGGATGAGGGGTGAGGGATGAGGGTGTGAGGGATGAGGGTGTGAGGGATGAGGGAGTGAGGGAGGGATCTGAGGGGAGTGAGGGATCTGAGGGAGTGAGGGATCTGAGGGGAGTGAGGGATCTGAGGGGAGTGAGGGATGAGGGTGTGATGGATAGGGTGTGAGGATGAGGGTGTGAGGGATGAGGGTGTGAGGGATGAGGGTGAGGGATAGGGTGCGAGGGATGAGGGTGCGAGGATGAGGGTGCGAGGGATGAGGGTGCGAGGGATGAGGGTGCGAGGGATGAGGGTGCGAGGGATGAGGGTGCGAGGGATGAGGGTGCGAGGGATGAGGGTGCGAGGGATGAGGGTGCGAGGGATGGGGTGCGAGGGATGAGGGTGCGAGGGATGAGGGTGCGAGGGATGAGGGTGCGAGGGATGAGGGTGCGAGGGATGAGGGTGCGAGGGATGAGGGTGCGAGGGATGAGGGTGCGAGGGATGAGGGTGCGAGGGATGAGGGTGCGAGGATGAGGGTGCGAGGGATGAGGGTGCGAGGGATGAGGGTGCGAGGGATGAGGGTGCGAGGGATGAGGGTGCGAGGGATGAGGGTGCGAGGGATGAGGGTGCGAGGGATGAGGGTGCGAGGGATGAGGGTGCGAGGGATGAGGGTGCGAGGGATGAGGGTGCGAGGGATGAGGGTGCGAGGGATGAGGGTGCGAGGGATGAGGGTGCGAGGGATGAGGGTGCGAGGGATGAGGGTGCGAGGGATGAGGGTGCGAGGGATGAGGGTGCGAGGGATGAGGGTGCGAGGGATGAGGGTGCGAGGGATGAGGGTGCGAGGGATGAGGGTGCGAGGGATGAGGGTGCGAGGGATGAGGGTGCGAGGGATGAGGGTGCGAGGGATGAGGGTGCGAGGGATGAGGGTGCGAGGGATGAGGGTGCGAGGGATGAGGGTGCGAGGGATGAGGGTGCGAGGGATGAGGGTGCGAGGGATGAGGGTGCGAGGGATGAGGGTGCGAGGGATGAGGGTGCGAGGGATGAGGGTGCGAGGGATGAGGGTGCGAGGGATGAGGGTGCGAGGGATGAGGGTGCGAGGGATGAGGGTGCGAGGGATGAGGGTGCGAGGGATGAGGGTGCGAGGGATGAGGGTGCGAGGGATGAGGGTGCGAGGGATGAGGGTGCGAGGGATGAGGGTGCGAGGGATGAGGGTGCGAGGGAGCGAGGGTGCGAGGGATGAGGGTGCGAGGGTGCGAGGGAGTGAGGGATGAGGGGAGTGAGGGATGAGGGGAGTGAGTGATGAGGGGAGTGAGTGATGAGGGGAGTGAGTGATGAGGGGAGTGAGTGATGAGGGGAGTGAGTGATGAGGGGAGTGAGTGATGAGGGGAGTGAGTGATGAGGGGAGTGAGTGATGAGGGGAGTGAGTGATGAGGGGAGTGAGTGATGAGGGGTGTGAGTGATGAGGGAGTGAGTGATGAGGGGAGTGAGTGATGAGGGGAGTGAGTGATGAGGGGAGTGAGTGATGAGGGGAGTGAGTGATGAGGGGAGTGAGTGATGAGGGGAGTGAGTGATGAGGGGAGTGAGTGATGAGGGGAGTGAGTGATGAGGGGAGTGAGTGATGAGGGGAGTGAGTGATGAGGGGAGTGAGTGATGAGGGGAGTGAGTGATGAGGGGAGTGAGTGATGAGGGGAGTGAGTGATGAGGGGAGTGAGTGATGAGGGATCTGAGGGGAGTGAGTGATGAGGGAGTGAGTGATGAGGGATCTGAGGGCAGTGAGTGATGAGGGAGTGAGTGATGAGGGAGTGAGCGATGAGGGATCTGAGGGGAGTGAGTGATGTGGAATCTGAGGGGAGTGAGTGATGAGGGAGTGAGTGATGAGGGATCTGAGGGGAGTGAGTGATGAGGGAGTGAGTGATGAGGGAGTGAGCGATGAGGGATCTGAGGGGAGTGAGCGATGAGGAATCTGAGGGGAGTGAGTGATGAGGGAGTGAGCGATGAGGGATCTGAGGGGAGTGAGTGACGAGGGGAGTGAGTGACGAGGGGAGTGAGTGACGAGGGGAGTGAGTGACGAGGGGAGTGAGTGACGAGGGGAGTGAGTGACGAGGGGAGTGAGTGACGAGGGGAGTGAGTGACGAGGGGAGTGAGTGACGAGGGGAGTGAGTGACGAGGGGAGTGAGTGACGAGGGGAGTGAGTGACGAGGGGAGTGAGTGACGAGGGGAGTGAGTGACGAGGGGAGTGAGTGACGAGGGGAGTGAGTGACGAGGGGAGTGAGTGACGAGGGGAGTGAGTGACGAGGGGAGTGAGTGACGAGGGGAGTGAGTGACGAGGGAGTGAGTGACGAGGGAGTGAGTGACGAGGGAGTGAGTGACGAGGGAGTGAGTGACGAGGGAGAGAGTGACGAGGGAGAGAGTGACGAGGGAGAGAGTGACGAGGGAGAGAGTGACGAGGGAGAGAGTGACGAGGGAGAGAGCGACGAGGGAGAGAGCGACGAGGGAGAGAGCGACGAGGGAGAGAGCGACGAGGGAGAGAGCGACGAGGGAGAGAGCGACGAGGGAGAGAGCGACGAGGGAGAGAGCGACGAGGGAGAGAGCGACGAGGGAGTGAGCGACGAGGGAGTGAGCGACGAGGGAGTGAGTGACGAGGGAGTGAGTGACGAGGGAGTGAGTGACGAGGGAGTGAGTGACGAGGGAGTGAGTGATGAGGGAGTGAGTGATGAGGGAGTGAGTGATGAGGGAGTGAGTGATGAGGGAGTGAGTGATGAGGGAGTGAGTGATGAGGGATCTGAGGGGAGTGAGTGATGAGGGAGTGAGTGATGAGGGGAGTGAGCGATGAGGGATCTGAGGGGAGTGAGTGATGAGGGAGTGAGTGATGAGGGATCTGAGGGGAGTGAGTGATGAGGGAGTGAGTGATGAGGGATCTGAGGGGAGTGAGTGATGAGGGAGTGAGTGATGAGGGATCTGAGGGGAGTGAGTGACGAGGGTGTGAGTGACGAGGGAGTGAGTGACGAGGGATAAGGGGAGTGAGTGACGAGGAGAGCGAGTGATGAGGGAGTGAGTGATTAGGGAGTGAGTGATTAGGGAGTGAGTGATGAGGGAGTGAGTGATGAGGGATCTGAGGGAGTGAGTGATGAGGGAGTGAGTGATGAGGGAGTGAGTGATGAGGGAGTGAGTGATGAGGGAGTGAGTGATGAGGGAGTGAGTGATGAGGGATCTGAGGGGAGTGAGTGATGAGGGGAGTGAGTGATGAGGGAGTGAGTGATGAGGGAGTGAGTGATGAGGGAGTGAGTGATGAGGGAGTGAGTGATGAGGGAGTGAGTGATGAGGGATCTGAGGGGAGTGAATGATGAGGGAGTGAGTGATGAGGGAGTGAGTGATGAGGGAGTGAGTGATGAGGGAGTGAGTGATGAGGGAGTGAGTGATGAGGGATCTGAGGGGAGTGAGTGATGAGGGAGTGAGTGATGAGGGAGTAAGTGATGAGGGAGTGAGTGATGAGGGATCTGAGGGGAGTGAGTGATGAGGGAGTGAGTGATGAGGGGAGTGAGCGATGAGGGATCTGAGGGGAGTGAGGGATGAGGGAGTGAGTGATGAGGGAGTGAGTGATGAGGGATCTGAGGGGAGTGAGTGATGAGGGAGTGAGTGATGAGGGATCTGAGGGGTGAGTGATGAGGGAGTGAGTGATGAGGGATCTGAGGCGAGTGAGTGACGAGGGTGTGAGTGACGAGGGAGTGAGTGACGAGGGATGAGGGGAGTGAGTGATGAGGGAGTGTGATGAGGGATCTGAGGGGAGTGAGTGATGAGGGAGTGAGTGATGAGGGAGTGAGTGATGAGGGAGTGAGTGATGAGGGAGTGAGTGATGAGGGATCTGAGGGGAGTGAGTGATGAGGGAGTGAGTGATGAGGGATGTGAGCGATGAGGAGTGAGCGATGAGGGAGTGAGCGATGAGGGAGTGAGCGATGAGGGAGTGAGCGATGAGGGAGTGAGCGATGAGGAGTGAGCGATGAGGGATCTGAGGGGAGTGAGTGATGAGGGAGTGAGTGATGAGGGAGTGAGTGATGAGGGAGTGAGTGATGAGGGAGTGAGTGATGAGGGAGTGAGTGATGAGGGAGTGAGTGATGAGGAGTGAGTGATGAGGATCTGAGGGAGTGAGTGATGAGGGAGTGAGTGATGAGAGAGTGAGTGATGAGGGAGTGAGTGATGAGGGATCTGAGGGGAGTGAGTGATGAGGAGTGAGTGATGAGGGAGTGAGTGATGAGGAGTGAGTGATGAGGGATCTGAGGGGAGTGAGTGATGAGTGAGTGAGTGATGAGTGAGTGAGTGATGAGGGAGTGAGTGATGAGGGAGTGAGTGATGAGGGAGTGAGTGATGAGGGAGTGAGTGATGAGGGATCTGAGGGGAGTGAGTGATGAGGGAGTGAGTGATGAGGGAGTGAGTGATGAGGGAGTGAGTGATGAGGGAGTGAGTGATGAGGGAGTGAGTGATGAGGGAGTGAGTGATGAGGGAGTGAGTGATGAGGGAGTGAGTGATGAGGGAGTGAGTGATGAGGGGAGTGAGTGATGAGGGGAGTGAGTGATGAGGGGAGTGAGTGATGAGGGAGTGAGTGATGAGGGGAGTGAGTGATGAGGGAGTGAGTGATGAGGGAGTGAGTGATGAGGGAGTGAGTGATGAGGGAGTGAGTGATGAGGGAGTGAGTGATGAGGGAGTGAGTGATGAGGGAGTGAGTGATGAGGGAGTGAGTGATGAGGGAGTGAGTGATGAGGGAGTGAGTGATGAGGGAGTGAGTGATGAGGGAGTGAGTGATGAGGGAGTGAGTGATGAGGAGTGAGTGATGAGGGAGTGAGTGATGAGGGAGTGAGTGATGAGGGAGTGAGTGATGAGGGAGTGAGTGGTGAGGAGTGAGTGATGAGGGAGTGAGTGATGAGGGAGTGAGTGATGAGGGAGTGAGTGATGAGGAGAGTGATGAGGGAGTGAGTGATGAGGGAGTGAGTGATGAGGGAGTGAGTGATGAGAGGATGAGGGAGTGAGTGATGAGGGAGTGAGTGATGAGGGAGTGAGTGATGAGGGATTGTGGAGTGAGTGATGAGGGAGTGAGTGATGAGGGAGTGAGTGATGAGGGAGTGAGTGATGAGGGAGTGAGTGATGAGGGAGTGAGTGATGAGGGAGTGAGTGATGAGGGAGTGAGTGATGAGGGGAGTGAGTGATGAGGGAGTGAGTGATGAGGGGAGTGAGTGATGAGGAGTGAGTGATGAGGGAGTGAGTGATGAGGGAGTGAGTGATGAGGGAGTGAGTGATGAGGGAGTGAGTGATGAGGGGAGTGAGTGATGAGGGAGTGAGTGATGAGGGAGTGAGTGATGAGGGAGTGAGTGATGAGGGAGTGAGTGATGAGGGAGTGAGTGATGAGGGGAGTGAGTGATGAGGGAGTGAGTGATGAGGAGTGAGTGATGAGGGAGTGAGTGATGAGGGGAGTGAGTGATGAGGGAGTGAGTGATGAGGGAGTAGTGATGAGGAGTGAGTGATGAGGAGTGAGTGATGAGGAGTGAGTGATGAGGAGTGAGTGATGAGGGAGTGAGTGATGAGGGAGTGAGTGATGAGGAGTGAGTGATGAGGGAGTGTGATGAGGAGTGAGTGATGAGGGAGTGTGATGAGGGAGTGAGTGATGAGGGGATCTGAGGGAGTGAGTGATGAGGGAGTGAGTGATGAGGATCTGAGGGGAGTGAGTGATGAGGGAGTGAGTGATGAGGGAGTGAGTGATGAGGGAGTGAGTGATGAGGAGTGAGTGATGAGGGGAGTGAGTGATGAGGGAGTGAGTGATGAGGGAGCTGAGTGATTGAGGGGATGAGTGATGAGGGAGTGAGTGATGAGGGATCTGAGGGGTGAGTGAGGAGTGAGTGATGAGGGAGTGAGTGATGAGGATCTGAGGGGAGTGAGATGAGGATGGATGAGGGAGTGAGTGATGCACGGGAGTGAGTGATGAGGAGTGAGTGATGAGGATCTGAGGGGAGTGAGTGATGAGGGAGTGAGTGATGAGAGATCTGAGGGAGTGAGTGATCGAGGGAGTGAGTGATGAGGGAGTGAGTATGATCTGAGGGGAGTGAGTGATGAGGGAGTGAGTGATGAGAGATCTGAGGGGAGTGAGTGATGAGGGAGTGAGTGATGAGGGAGTGAGTGATGAGGGAGCGAGTGACGAGGGAGCGAGTGACGAGGGAGCGAGTGACGAGGGAGCGAGTGACGAGGGAGTGGGTGATGAGGGAGTGGGTGATGAGGGAGTGGGTGATGAGGGAGAGTGATGAGGGAGAGTGATGAGGGAGAGTGATGAGGGAGTGAGTGATGAGGGAGTGAGTGATGAGGGGAGTGTGTGATGAGGGGAGTGAGTGATGAGGGAGTGAGTGATGAGGGGAGTGAGTGATGAGGGGAGTGAGTGATGAGGGGAGTGAGTGATGAGGGGAGTGAGTGATGAGGGGAGTGAGTGATGAGGGAGTGAGTGATGAGGGAGTGAGTGATGAGGGAGTGAGTGATGAGGGGAGTGAGTGATGAGGGGAGTGAGTGATGAGGGATCTGAGGGGAGTGAGTGATGAGGGAGTGAGTGATGAGGGAGTGAGTGATGAGGGGAGTGAGTGATGAGGGGAGTGAGTGATGAGGGGAGTGAGTGATGAGGGGAGTGAGTGATGAGGGGAGCGAGTGATGAGGGAGTGAGTGATGAGGGAGTGAGTGATGAGGGAGTGAGTGATGAGGGAGTGAGTGATGAGGGGAGTGAGTGATGAGGGGAGAGTGATGAGGGAGTGAGTGATGAGGGAGTGAGTGATGAGGGGAGTGAGTGATGAGGGAGTGAGTGATGAGGGGAGTGAGTGATGAGGGGAGTGAGTGATGAGGGAGTGAGTGATGAGGGAGTGAGTGATGAGGGAGTGAGTGATGAGGGATCTGAGGGGAGTGAGTGATGAGGGAGTGAGTGATGAGGGATCTGAGGGGAGTGAGTGATGAGGGATCTGAGGGGAGTGAGTGATGAGGGGAGTGAGTGATGAGGGGAGTGAGTGATGAGGGAGTGAGTGATGAGGGGAGTGAGTGATGAGGGATCTGAGGGGAGTGAGTGATGAGGGAGTGAGTGATGAGGGATCTGAGGGGAGTGAGTGATGAGGGAGTGAGTGATGAGGGATCTGAGGGGAGTGAGTGGAGGGAGTGAGTGATGAGGGAGTGAGTGATGAGGGGAGTGAGTGATGAGGGGAGTGAGTGATGAGGGAGTGAGTGATGAGGGAGTGAGTGATGAGGGAGTGAGTGATGAGGGATCTGAGGGGAGTGAGTGATGAGGGAGTGAGTGATGAGGGATCTGAGGGGAGTGAGTGATGAGGGATCTGAGGGGAGTGAGTGATGAGGGATCTGAGGGGAGTGAGTGATGAGGGGAGTGAGTGATGAGGGGAGTGAGTGATGAGGGAGTGAGTGATGAGGGATCTGAGGGGAGTGAGTGATGAGGGAGTGAGTGATGAGGGATCTGAGGGGAGTGAGTGATGAGGGAGGGAGTGATGAGGGGAGTGAGTGATGAGGGATCTGAGGGGAGTGAGTAATGAGGGAGTGAGTGATGAGGGGAGTGAGTGATGAGGGGAGTGAGTGATGAGGGAGTGAGTGATGAGGGGAGTGAGTGATGAGGGAGTGTGATGAGGGAGTGAGTGATGAGGGAGTGAGTGATGAGGGAGTGAGTGATGAGGGAGTGAGTGATGAGGGAGTGAGTGATGAGGGAGTGAGTGATGAGGGAGTGAGTGATGAGGGATCTGAGGGAGTGAGTGATGAGGGGAGTGAGTGATGAGGGAGTGAGTGATGAGGGAGTGAGTAATGAGGGATCTGAGGGGAGTGAGTGATGAGGGATCTGAGGGGAGTGAGTGATGAGGGGAGTGAGTGATGAGGGGAGTGAGTGATGAGGGAGTGAGTGATGAGGGATCTGAGGGGAGTGAGTGATGAGGGAGTGAGTGATGAGGGATCTGAGGGGAGTGAGTGATGAGGGAGTGAGTGATGAGGGGAGTGAGTGATGAGGGATCTGAGGGGAGTGAGTAATGAGGGAGTGAGTGATGAGGGGAGTGAGTGATGAGGGGAGTGAGTGATGAGGGGAGTGAGTGATGAGGGGAGTGAGTGATGAGGGAGTGAGTGATGAGGGAGTGAGTGATGAGGGAGTGAGTGATGAGGGAGTGAGTGATGAGGGAGTGAGTGATGAGGGAGTGAGTGATGAGGGAGTGAGTGATGAGGGAGTGAGTGATGAGGGATCTGAGGGGAGTGAGTGATGAGGGATCTGAGGGGAGTGAGTGATGAGGGGAGTGAGTGATGAGGGAGTGAGTGATGAGGGAGTGAGTGATGAGGGGAGTGAGTGATGAGGGGAGTGAGTGATGAGGGGAGTGAGTGATGAGGGGAGTGAGTGATGAGGGGAGTGAGTGATGAGGGGAGTGAGTGATGAGGGAGTGAGGGGAGTGAGTGATGAGGGGAGTGAGTGATGAGGGGAGTGAGTGATGAGGGATCTGAGGGGAGTGAGTGATGAGGGAGTGAGTGATGAGGGATCTGAGGGGAGTGAGTGATGAGGGGAGTGAGTGATGAGGGAGTGAGGGGAGTGAGTGATGAGGGGAGTGAGTGATGAGGGGAGTGAGTGATGAGGGATCTGAGGGGAGTGAGTGATGAGGGATCTGAGGGGAGTGAGTGATGAGGGGAGTGAGTGATGAGGGGAGTGAGTGATGAGGGAGTGAGTGATGAGGGAGTGAGTAATGAGGGATCTGAGGGGAGTGAGTGATGAGGGATCTGAGGGGAGTGAGTGATGAGGGGAGTGAGTGATGAGGGGAGTGAGTGATGAGGGAGTGAGTGATGAGGGATCTGAGGGGAGTGAGTGATGAGGGAGTGAGTGATGAGGGATCTGAGGGGAGTGAGTGATGAGGGAGTGAGTGATGAGGGGAGTGAGTGATGAGGGATCTGAGGGGAGTGAGTAATGAGGGAGTGAGTGATGAGGGGAGTGAGTGATGAGGGGAGTGAGTGATGAGGGGAGTGAGTGATGAGGGAGTGAGTGATGAGGGGAGTGAGTGATGAGGGAGTGAGTGATGAGGGAGTGAGTGATGAGGGAGTGAGTGATGAGGGAGTGAGTGATGAGGGAGTGAGTGATGAGGGAGTGAGTGATGAGGGAGTGAGTGATGAGGGATCTGAGGGGAGTGATGAGGGATCTGAGGGGAGTGAGTGATGAGGGGAGTGAGTGATGAGGGAGTGAGTGATGAGGGAGTGAGTGATGAGGGAGTGAGTGATGAGGGGAGTGAGTGATGAGGGGAGTGAGTGATGAGGGGAGTGAGTGATGAGGGGAGTGAGTGATGAGGGGAGTGAGTGATGAGGGAGTGAGTGATGAGGGATCTGAGGGGAGTGAGTGATGAGGGAGTGAGTGATGAGGGATCTGAGGGGAGTGAGTGATGAGGGAGTGAGGGGAGTGAGTGATGAGGGGAGTGAGTGATGTGGGGAGTGAGTGATGAGGGGAGTGAGTGATGAGGGATCTGAGGGGAGTGAGTGATGAGGGAGTGAGTGATGAGGGATCTGAGGGGAGTCCGTCACAGCGATGTTTTTTTTTCCACCCCCCCCCCCCCCCCCAAACAAACCAACCATCCCCGGCGAGGCGAGGGTCTGAGCCGGCCCCGAGCACTACTCGAGCCCGAGGCTGGCTCTGCGGCCTAGTGAGCGGGGTAGGCCCCGCTTCCCCCTCCCTCCCCTGCCCTCCTCCCCGGCCCCGGCCCTCACTCACTCACACTCACGCACTGATCCGCTGCCTCGGTCGGGTGGCGGCCGCTTCTTTCCCACCACCACCACCCCAAGCCCCCGCTCTTCACTGCGACACCAACATGGAGTCGGAGCCCGAAGCTGCCTCCTCCCTCTCTCTCTCCCTCTCTCCTCTGACGCCGCGGAGGGAACGCGGGGCCTGCCGGGAGTTGTAGTTTCCGAGACCCCGGGCCTCCCGTTGAGATGAACGGGGAGCCGCCGGCGGGCGGACTACAACTCCCGGCGTACCCCGCGGCGGCCCGCCGACCCCCCCCTCCGCGGAGCTGGAGGTGTGCCGGAGGGGCCGACGGGAAATGTAGTCCCCCCCGCCGCCGTCGGCCCATTGAGCAGACCGAAGAGGCGGCCGGCGGAAGGACGACAGCTCCCGGCAGGCGCAGCGCGCACGGTGAGGCCGCCGGGAGGTGTAGTTCGCTTCCGCCCCCATTGCCAGGAAGAGCAGGGCCAGGCTCCTGGGGACTACAACTCCCACCGGGCAGCGCGGGGTGGCGGAAGTGGGCCACTGGCCAACTTCAATGGCCGCAGAGGCCATTCATGAGCCTTGGACAAATTCAACTAACAAGGGGGGGGATTGCATTTGTGTAGCACCTTTCACCACCTCAGGGCCCCCCTAGAGGCCTTCACAGCCAATGAAGTCCTTCTTGAGGTGTAGTCCCACTGCTGCAACGTGGGCAACCTGGCAGTCAAGCGGCGCACAGCAAGATCCCACAACCAGATAATGGGATAAAGGACCAGGGGTAGGGGGTAGGGGGTGGGGGGGCGGGGTAGTAATTTTTTTAAAAATCTGGTATCGAAAGCTCGTCTCAATAACGGTGCCCTGAAACGGTTGCGGTCGCAGCTCATCTGGTTCGAGAATGCCCTTCGGGGCGGAAATCTGCCACCCTAACCCGGTCTGGCCTACATGTGACTCCAGAGGCAACATCCAATGCGGTTGACTCTTAACCGCCCTTTGAAACGGCCCAGCAAGCTACTCAGCTCAAGGGCAATTAGGGATGGGCAACAAACGCTGGCCTTGCCAGTGACGCCCCCGCATCCCATGAAAAAATGTTAAAAATATCTGCCTTGGGGGGGCCCCGCGGGGGTCGGGTGTTGTCCAATCAGCCGATGCGGTGGTGTCTCCCTCACAACGGGCACCTGCGATTTCAAAATGGCTTCACCGCCTCTACCTATAAAATGGAGGGAACTCGCCCTCTACGTATAAAATGGAGTAAGCAAAGTACCTGAAGCCAGACTGACACCGTGACCCCACGCGGGACATCCGGGTGTTGGGCGGTCGACACACAAAGTAATGAATGGGATTTTGTCAAGACCAGTTATAGAGACATTCTAAGCAAACCTTCTCTGAATTTCCCTGAAACACTTTCGCCTCTGATCAATAAGTTGCGCCCGAGGCCATTCAGCCCGTCGTGTCTCTGCTGGCTCCTTTGAAGAACTACCCAATTTAGTCCCATTCCTCAATCTTTCGAACACAGGAGCAGGAGAAGAGCCATTCAGCCACCCCTCCCCCCCCCCGGAGACTATTCCGCCATTCCACGAGCTTGTGACTGATCTGTGACCCTCACTCCACATCCTCGTTTTTGCCCCCCACGTCCCCTAATACCACGGGGTAACAAAAATCTATCAATCTCAGATTTAACATTAACAACCGATCGAGCATCGATTGCCGTTCGCGGGAGAGAGCTCCAAACTTCTCTCGCCCTTTGTGCGTGGCAGCTTTTCCTAATTTCACTCCTGAAAGACCGGGCTCTCTTTTTCAGTCTCTGCACGCCACCCCCCCACTGCCGTCCGAGACTCCCCAACCCAGCAGAAATAGTTTCTCCCTCTACCCCGATCCATTCCCCCTTCATATCCCGAAAAATCTTGATCAGATCACCCCCGAACCTTCTAAATTCCGGGGAAAACAAACCCTGGTTTGTGTAATCTCTCCTCGTGATGTAACCCTGTTTCGAACTTTTCACCATTTAGAAAGTTCTCTCTGTTCGATCCTTTTCAGCTCCAAAGTGGATAACCCCACATTTGCTGACATTAAAGTCCAGTTTTGCCCATTCGCTTAATCAATCGATATCTGTCTGTAATTTTACAGACGTGCTTCTGTTCTTGATAATATTTTTTTGAGAAGTCAGTCAAACCCACCTCCCCCCCCAAGGCTCATTAAGAGAACACCCAAAGGATTTGTTTGACAAAAACATTTACTGGTTGTCACCTGGCAAGTTAAAAATAGAACAGCAACCTTAGTAAGTGAGGAAGATGTGTACAGAGAAGTGACAGGTCAGAAGGCGGACTTTCTGTTTCTGGCTTCACTTTTGAGCTGTTTGGAGTTGGGAATGAGCTGTTTAAAAGGGGTTGGAGCTTTAAAAAAATAAAACTGAAGGACAGAAACCCAGCTCAGCCCAGCCCGGCCTGCAGAAAAAGGAAGAGAACTTCCGAGGAGAGAATTCCCAAGGAAGAAGACCACAACCCAGCTCAGCTTTCCAGCACCTCTAAAAGACCCTGTGAAGTCCACTGTGTCCACCCAGCTCCTTTCTCTGAAGAAAAACCTGCTAAATTAATTCTCAATGCCGCCTGAACAGAACTGTTGTCATAGATCCCAGTGACCTGTCTACGTTTACTTGGAGGCCAGAGTGTATGCTAGTTTTGGAACACATGTCATCTGTTGTTTTCTTCGAGAACGAGCAAATATTCGGCCAAGTGTTTTTTTTTTGTCTGTAACAGAGCTGTAAAAACAAAAATCCCTTTTATTTTTCTGGTTAATGGGTATATATGTGTGTGTGTGTATGTGAGTGCGAGGGGCGAAGGTTAAAAGGGAACTTTAAAATTTCAATCTGTGTGTTAATGCTTTGCTTCATTTCTGACTTGTTTTATAATTAATCAACAACAAAATTATCAGTTTAAGAAAGCAAGTAGGTGTGTTTTACTCTGGGAAAAAGTAGGATTGACTGTTTCGGTAAGTGGGGAAAAATTTAAAGATACGTTGTGAGCCGTGGAGAAGTGTAACCAGCAATTTTACACTTCCCTTTACGTTGCTTACAATGCTGCTGGTTCCCGACCCTCCTGCCACGGGAAACAGTTTCTCCGCATCTACTCCATCAAAACCCCCTCGTGATTTCGAACGCCTTGATTAAATCTCCTCTTAACCTTCTCTGTTCCAAAGGAGAACAATCCCAGCTTCTCCCAGTCTCTCCGCGTTAATGGAAGTCCCAAGGATCAGGGTATCGGGAGATTCAGATATTGATGGCGATGAGTGTGTGTCTCGGAGGGGAACTTGCAGGCGCTGGTGTTCCCATGCGTCTGCTGCTCTTGTCCTTCTAGTTGGTAGAGGTCGCGGGTTTGGGCGGTGCTGTCCAAGGAGCCTTGGTGCATTGCTGCAGTGCATCTTGTAGATGGTACACACTGCTGTCACTGTGTGTCGGTGGTGGAGGGAGTGAATGTTTGTGGATGGGGTGCCAATCAAGCGGGCTGCTTTGTCCCGGATGGAGTCGAGCTTCTGGAGTGTTGTTGGAGCTGCACCCATCCAGGCAAGTGGAGAGTATTCCATCACACTCCTGACTTGTGCCTTGTAGATGGTGAACAGGCTTTGGGTGCGTCGGGACTTTGGAAGCGCAGTCACTGACTGTTGTGACGAAGGAAACGCGGCAGTCAATTTGCGCACAGCAAGATCCCACATGATAATGGCCAGTTAACTATTTTTTTCTGTGCTGTTGGTTGAGGAATAATTATTGGCCCCAGGACCCGGGATGGAAGAACTCCCTCCCCACCCCTCTCTCCCTCGAAATGATGGCATGGAATCTTTTACGCCCATCCAAGGGGGACGGGCGAGGCTCCCGGCCGAGCGGCCGACCCCCCCGAAAGGCGGAGCCTCTGACAGCTCGTCTCCCGAGGGACCGTGCGCCGAACCCCTGCTCCGAGGCGTGAGGGGCCGCCGGGTTACGGCTCCGGCCGAGAGCAGGGGAGCCTTGAAGAGGCGGGCGAGGTTTGCCAAGCGAAGAGGCGAGGGGAAAGCCAAAAAGGAGACACCGACATTTTTCTGCTAGGCAGTGGACTGTTTATTGTGTTACATCCGATTTAATTTTCCTTCTTTTTTAAAACAAAAAAGATTTGCTCGCCCAACAAAAGACAAGGTTCCTTCAACCTGTTCCGGATCCTTCCGTGTGCCAATGTCTTCCCACTGCCCCGTCTCCTTCTGGGAGGCCTCCCTGCCCATTCAAAATGGCCGCTCATAGGCAGCCATTTTGTTCGCCCCCACCCCACACCCCTCACCCTGACGTCAACAGCAGGAAAAAAATAACCAGTGCACGTCGGATCGTAATTCCCCTCCCACCCTTCCCACCCACTCCCCCCCCCCACCCCATATCCCACATCCCACCAACGCCATTTTGCAGACTGAACGGTCGACGGGCGAACGAGGGGTTAACGCCAGCTGGGCTCCAGTTTCCGAAGCTTCAGAGAGGAGGAGACGGGCTGGGCCGCGGGCGTGCTCTCAGCCTCCGCTGGGTGGAACAGCACCCTCCCGCGGTGGTTGAACAGGTAGAAAGATGGGTGGTTCCTCAGCGTCTCAAATGTTCTGGGGGGGGCAGAGAGATAGGGTGGGTGAGGGGGGGGGCGGAGGGGAAAAGAGAGGGGGGACCGAGGCAGACAGAGAGAGAGAGAGGGACAGAGAGAGAGAGAGGGACAGAGAGAGAGAGAGAGAGAGGGACAGAGAGAGAGAGACAGAGAGAGAGAGAGGGACAGAGAGAGAGAGAGGGACAGAGAGAATGACAGAGAGAGAGAGAGAGTGAGTGAGAGAGAGAGAGAGTGAGTGAGAGAGAGAGAGAGTGAGTGAGGGTGCACAAGGAGAGGGATGTTGTCAATTTAGGACAGAGGTTAAGGAAGGTGGGGTACAGAAGAAGGGAAAATCAAAGAAGGGGAAAGGGGAGCGAGGGAGAGGGAGGTGAGACAAGAAAAGTAAGCAGTCAAAACAAACACAATTAACCAATTAGGTACAGTACGGGGGTTAGATACAGAGTCAAGCTCCCTCTACACTGTCCCCCATCAAACACTCCCAGGACAGGTACAGTACGGGGGTTAGATACAGAGTAAATCTCCCTCTACACTGTCCCCCATCAAACACTTCCAGGACAGGTACAGTACGGGGGTTAGATACAGAGTCAAGCTCCCTCTACACTGTCCCCCATCAAACACTCCCAGGACAGGTACAGTACGGGGGTTAGATACAGAGTAAAGCTCCCTCTACACTGTCCCCCATCAAACACTCCCAGGACACGTACAGTACGGGGGTTAGATACAGAGTAAAGCTCCCTCTACACTGTCCCCCATGTTCGTAAGAACTGCCCCAACCTCCCGGCCGCCAGCTCCACCTCGGCGGCCCAGAGTGGTTCCACAGCACCTCCTCCCACTCCCCCAACACATCCAATAAACACCGCTCAGTCAGTTCCGGAGGCTGTGGTTTTCACAGCCTCCGGTGGGGAGGGGAGCGTCCATCCGAGCGGAAGGAAGACGCGGGGAAAAAAGAAACATCATGAGGCGCGTCCCCTGGACACTTTGACTCAACCCGAGCCTGAGCTCAGCCCAAAGCCTATTCCCATGGAATCCACCTGTCCCAGGGCTGGGCTCAGGCCCAGGGTGACTAAAAAGGGAAAAAAGGGTGCGGAGGCGGAGGCCTCTGATGACATGGAGGTCTCTGAGTCTCCGCGCCCAAGTGCGAAAAAGAGGAGAAGGCACCCCTCCACAGAAATAACACAGGGCCCTGAGGTGCAGGGCCCATCTGTTGGAGGGGAGCTGCCTTCTGTTTCTGGTCCTCAGGTTCCCCCTACCGCCACCACCAAGGCTGCAAAGTCCGGGCAGGTGCTCCCTATTCCTCAGGATGGAGGGGAGGGGATGGCCCCGGTACGTGAGGCCCCTCCTGAAGGAGTAAGTGGGGCCCTGCTTGTGGTGGGGGAGCCTGGGGAAGCCGCCCATTCTGCCACTGCTACTGGGTCGGGTGTCCTGAATGAAGGGGAGGGCGAGGCCCCAGAGGGTCGGGCCTCCCAGCCGGAGTCCACCACCAACCAGGAGACCCCCGACCCAGTTATAACTGAGAATGCTGCCCCATCTGCTGGGCCTGTGGGTGCTGGCGGAGCGGGAGATGGCCTCCTCTCGCCGCCTCCAGTCTCGGCTCCGGCTGGTTTCCCGGAGTCCGGAACTTCTGTCTCCCCTGGACCACTCATTGGCCTGGGGACGGAGGTGGAGGGGGGTCCTGAACCGCTGGTGCCTACAGGCTCCAGTTTCACAATAGAACCCAGAGAGGACTCCTCCGCCATCGATCCTGGGGGTGGGATCGTGACGGAGGCGGGACCAGCTGGCGCGGCCGGGACGTCCGCCCCACAGTGTGTGGTGGATGTGTCGGCCGCTGGCGGTGACGACCCGGAGGAGGATGGGGATTCGGTGCGGGGCACGGAGGATGATCTTGATTCCATCGCCAGTGAGGTGGTGGAGTCCCTCGTGCCTCCCACCGAATCTCCTCTCATCCCCACGGCGGAACTCCGGGATTTCCTCGCGGCTTGCAGAGGTTGCCGCAATAAAGTTCAGCTGGCCCTCGACCGTTGGTCGAATCTGGCGCTGATCATCCAGTCCGTCCGTGCCGCCCTTAAGATAGCGGGCAAGCGCGCGGACGTGAAACTGGTTGAGAGGCGCCGTTTTAATGTGTTCCTCAATGGGTTGCTGGGGCAGTGGAAGGCCAGGTGCACTTCCACTCCCTCCTCACAGTGAGCTGTTGGTGACGGGTTTTAAGTACCTTTGACATGAAGATAACCATAGCCAGCCTCAACATCAACGGCAGCAGAGGGGCTCACCGCAGATTTCACAATCTCTCAGTCCTTAGGGAAGGGAGATACGCGGTGAGCTTTCTGCAGGAAACCCACACCGTCCCGGGAGACGAAGCCACCTGGCTCCTGGAGTGGCAGGGTGGGGTCTACATGAGTCACCTCACCCCTATTTCTAGTGGGGTGGCTATCTTGTTGGCCCCGACTTTTCAGCCGGAGATCTTGGGGGTCAAGGAGCTAGTGCCGGGCCGCTTGCTCCACCTCGCCGTTCGCCTGGGTAGCGTGCCGCTCCACTTTGTGAACGTGTACGCGCCCAGGCCCGGCGCTTTGCAAGCGCGCTTCTTTGAAGAAGTGTCCGCTCTCTTGAGCTCCATCGATAGCGGCGAGTGCATCATCCTCGGGGGGGATTTTAACTGCACCCTCGAGGTGGGGGATCGCTCCGGTCCCCAGCGCGGCCAAGCGTCGGTGGAGAAGTTGAGGGGACTGATCAGCTCCCTTAACTTGGTGGACGTCTGGCGGAATCTCCATCCCGACTCCAGCGCCTTCACGTGGAGGTCTGGAGGAGGGGGGTCGCGAATCGACCGCCTCTACATTTCGCAGGCGTACGTCTCCCGCGTTTCGGCGGCCTCCATGCGGCTGGTGCCGTGCTTGGTCCACCGCTTGGTGTGGGCGGAGTTCACTCCGCTCCGCACGCGGGCAGGGTCCGCGTACTGGCACTTTAACAACCGGCTGCTGGAGGACGAGCGATTTCGGGACTCGTTCTGTCGATTCTGGGCCGACTGGAGAAGGAAGCAGGGGGGCCTCCCCTCCTTGGGGCTATGGTGGGATGTGGGCAAGACTCACATCCGCGTCTTCTGTCAGGAGTACGCGAAGGGGTCGACCAAGAGGCGGGAAGCCGAGATCGGGCGCCTTGAGAGGGAGGTGCTCGACTTGGAGTCCCGCCTCGGTCATGCCGTCGTGGACCCGGCCCTGTGGCAGGCGTACAAAGAGAAGAAGGGCGCGCTGAGGGACCTGCAGCTCATAGGGTCCCGAGGCGCGTACGTGAGGTCGCGGATCCAGATCCTGGAAGATTTGGACCGTGCCTCACTCTTCTTCTACTCGCTGGAAAAATGGCAGGGGGTCCGTAAGCAGCTCGTCGAGCTAGGGGCCGACGACGGTTCCTCCATCACGGATCCGGAGGGAATGGGCCTCCTAGTCCGTACTTATTACAGTGCGTTCTCTCCGGATCCGTCCAGCGAGGATGCGTGCAGAGTTTTGTGGGAGGACCTGCCGCAGGTCAGCCCGGAGGGCGCCGAAGGATTGGAGGCTCCGCTCACGTTGGCGGAGCTGACTGGCGCCCTCCACCAGCTCTCAAGGGGCAAATCCCCAGGGCTGGATGGGTTGACCGTGGAGTTCCTCAGGGCGTTCTGGGACGTCCTGGGGGACGATTACGCGCGGGTCCTGGGGGAAAGCCTGGCGACCGGGGAGATGCCCCTCTCGTGGCGCAGGGCGGTCATCGTCCTGCTGCCGAAGAGGGGCGATCTCCGCCTGCTTAAAAACTGGCGTCCGGTCTCCCTCCTCAGCACGGATTATAAGATCTTTGCCCGGGCTATGTCTACCCGCCTGGGCTCCGTGCTGGCCAATATGATCCACCCCGACTAGTCCTACACGGTCCCGGGCCGGTCCATCCAGGACAACATCCACCTGGTCCGGGACCTGATCCATCTTTCCCAGAGGACTGGTCACTCGGTCGCCTTTCTCTCCCTCGATCAGGAGAAGGCGTTCGACAGGGTGGATCACGATTACCTTTTCGGGACTCTGTGCGCTTTCGGACTCGGGCCGCATTTTGTGGCCCGGGTCCGACTTTTATACGCCGCCGCAGAGTGTCTAGTCAAAGTTAACGGGTCCTTGACGGCGCCCCTTTGCTTTGGGAGAGGAGTGAGTCAGGGGTGCCCCATGTCCGGCCAATTGTATACCATCTGCGTGGAGCCCTTCCTGTGCCTGCTTCGCAGGAGGTTGACGGGATTGGCTCTGCGCGAGCCGGCCATGCGGGTCATCCTCTCGGCTTACGCCGACGACGTGCTCCTCGCAATCACAGATCCCGTTGACTTGCGGAGGATGCGCGACTGCCAGCAGACCTTTTCTGCCGCGTCCTCCGCGAGGATCAATTGGGAGAAATGTTCCGGACTCCTGGTTGGTCAGTGGCGGGTGGACTCCCTGCCGGAGGAGATGACACCTTTTGCGTGGAGCACCACGCACCTTTTCTATCTGGGAGTCCACCTTAGCCCCGCTGAGGAAGCCTGGCCGGCAAACTGGCAGGAGTTGGAGGCGAAAGTCACCGCTCGGCTGGGGCGCTGGACAGGACTGCTCCGAGTGCTTTCCTACAGGGGCTGAGCGTTGGTCATAAACCAGCTGGTGGCCTCCATGTTGTGGTACCGGTTGGTCACTTTGGCCCCGCCCCCTGTATTTGCCACCAAGATCCAGAAGAAACTCGTCGATTTCTTCTGGGGCAAGAGGAAACACTGGGTCTCTGCCGCGGTCCTGAGTCTCTCGATTGAGGAGGGCGGCCAGTCGCTGGTGTGCGTCCGCACCCAGGCTGCGACTCTCCGCCTTCGGACCCTGCAGAGATACCTGTACGTCGAGCGTCCTCCCAGATGGTGTGCGCTGGCGACGTATTTTTTCCGCCAGTGTCACTGCCTTCAAGACGACACGCAGCTCCCGGCGGAGACCGTTAACCGCGCCTCTCTGAGGGAGTTGCCTGTCTTTTACCGGGTTCTTTTCCGAGTCTGGAACATGGTCGCCTCCAGTCAGGGCGCTCCCCCGCCGGCGGAGGAGAGCGCCTCGGCTGTCCGGGCGGCCGACTCCGGGGACGGTCCGGCGGGCGGAGGAGTAGCCGAAACCCCCGGGACGCCCCTCACTGCGGGTGGCGAGGGGGCTCGGGAGTGCGGAGCGATCCCGGCCGAGCTGACCCCTGCTCGGCCGGAACTGCTCATCGGGCCCAGGCCCCGAAACCCTCCTCGGGAGCCGGTCCCGCACAACCCGAGCCGCCTCTCGGAAATGCCCTCCGTGCCATTCCAATCGGCGCAGAGGGGTTTCCTGTACGGGCTGCTCCTGCACACTCTCCACTTCCTCGCCCTCGTCAGCCGGCCGGACACGCCCTGGCGGTCCGCGTTGCCATCTGGCGGCGAGGGGAAACCCCGATGGAGGTCCCTCTAGGCGGGAGTCTTCCCCCTTTACATCGGGGACCTGGGGTGGAGGGTGCTGCACAGAGCAGTCCCGTGCAATAGACTTTTAAGTAGGTTCACGGACTCCCAGGCCACCTGTACTTTCTGCGGCCTGGACGAGTCCGTGTTCCACGTTTATATGGAGTGTGCGAGGTTGCAGTCCCTCAAATTCTGGCTGCACTTCAGTCCCACGCTCCTGATCTTTGGGCACCCGGTGCGGAGGGGCGTGGGCCGGGAGGAGGATCTCCTCGTCGGTCTTCTCTTGGGCCTGGCCAAGGTGGCAATTCACAGGTCCAGGCTGCGGGCCGTCGGGGGGGGGGGGGGGACCGTCCTCCCCGATTGCCTGCCCCTCTTCCGCGGTTACGTTCGCGCCCGGGTGTCCCTGGAGAAGGAGCGTGCGGTGTCCGCCGGTATGCTTGAGGCCTTCCGCGACCGGTGGGCACCGCAGGGACTGGAGTGCATCAGCGACGCCGAGAATGGCATTTTAATTTGAGTTTTTGTTTATCTCTGTTTTTAATAAAGTTATTTATAAAAATATATGTATGTAAAGGGGGCCTGAGCAATAAAGGCCCCCTCGATGTGAAAAATATAAAAGGGGCCTGGGGTATAAAGGCCACCTTATTAAAAATAAAAATAACGGGGTTAGATACAGAGTAAAGCTCCCTCTACACTGTCCCCGTTAAACACTCCTGGGACAGGCAATTTAGAATAAGGGACAGCTGAAAACGGGTCCACCTACTTGGTTTTAAGTTCCGAAGTTGCGTCCATATCCTTAAACTCGCCGGCCATGTGAACTAATCCGTAACAGGTTAGCAGAAACGCCAATAGAGTTTGAATCACAATCTGTGAGAAGAGAGAGAGCAGGACCGGTGATGCTTCATATCAAGTGAGCTGCCGCCTTACAACGGCTCGAGAGGTTTCGAAGAGCCGCACACGAGAGCGATTCTTTCTCGAGCGCAGTCACCGTTCTCCAGAGAGGGGGAGGCGGCAGCCATTTTCCACACAGCAAGATCCCGGAGTCGGCAAACTGACAATCGAACCAACATCCTTGCTGGGAGGTTTGCTAGTGGTGGGGGGGGGGGTGGGGGGTTTAAACTAATTTGGCAGGGGGATGGGATACAGAGTGGAGGTACAGTCGGGGGTGAGGCACAGTCAAGTGTAGAAGAGAAACTGAGTCAGTCTGGAAGGCAGAGCAAATATAGACCTGTTAAGGCACAAGTGAAAAATGCAAGGCTGGATTGCGTCTATTTTAATACAAGGAGTCTTACTAGTAAGGCAGATGAATTGAGGGCATTGATTAACACATGGGAATATGATATTATTGCTATCACAGACATGGTTGAGGGAGGGGCAGGATTGGCAACTCAATATTCCAGGGTATAGAATCTTCAGACATGACAGGGGAGGGTGTAAAAGAGGAGGTGGCATTGCACTGTTGATCAAGGAGTCAATTACTGCAGTAAGGAGGGATGATATCTGAGAAGGCTCCTCAAATGAGGCCATCTGGGTAGAACTTAAAAACAAAAAGGGGGCAATCGCTTGGCTGGGCGTGTACTCCAGGCCGCCAAACAGTCAGGAAGAGATAGGGGAGCAGATATGTAGGCAAATCTGAGAGAGGTGTAAAAATAATAGAGTAATGATCGTCGGGGATTTCAACTTCCCCAATATCAACTGGGATAGTCTTAGTGTAAAAGGCTGAAAAGGGGCGGAATTCTTAAAATGCATACAGGAGAGCTTTTTGAGCCAGTGTGTGGAAAGTCCGACAAGAGAACGGGCAGTACTGGACCTAATCCGAGGGAATGAAGCCGGACAAGTGGTAGAAGTATCAGTGGGGGAGCATTTCGGTGATAGTGACCATAACTCGAAGATTTAAGGTAGTTATGGAAAAGGACAAAGATGGACCGGAAATAAAGGTACTGAATTGGGGGAAGGCCGATTTCTATCTGATAAAACAGGATCTGGCCAAAGTGGACTGGGAGCAGCTACTTGTAGGAAAGTCGACATCAGACCAGTGGGAGTCATTCAAAGAGGAAATAGTGAGAGTTCAGGGCCAACATGTACCCGTCAAGGTGAAGGGTCGGACCAACAAGTCCAGGGAACCCTGGATGTCAAGGGATATAAAGGATTGGATCAGGAAAAAAAAAGGAGGCTTATAGCAGATTCAGAGTGCTGAAAACAGTGGAGGCACTAGAGGAGTATAGAAAGTGTAGGGGAGTACTTAAAAAAGTAATTAGGAGAGCGAAGAGTGACATGAAAAAACACTGGCGGGCAAGATAAAGGAAAATCCTAAGGCGTTTTATAAGTATATTAAAGGCAAGAGGACAACCAGGGAAAGAGTAGGGCCCATTAGGGACTGACGTGGCAATGTGTGTGTGGAGCCGGAGGATGTAGGTGAGGTTTTAAAATGATTACTTTTCATCTGTGTTCACTATGGAGAAGGACGATGTAGGTGTAGAGATCAGGGAGGGGGATTGTGATATACTTGAACATATTAGCATTGAAAGGGAGGAAGTATTAGTTGGTTTAGCGGGCTTAAAAGTGGATAAATCCCCAGGCCCAGATGAGATGTATCCCAGGATGTTATGTGAAGCAAGGGAGGAGATAGCAGGGGCTCTGACACAAATTTTCAAATCCTCTCTGGCCACAGGAGAGGTACCAGAGGACTGGAGGACAGTGAATGTGGTACCATTATTCAAGAAGGGTAGCAGGGATAAACCAGGTAATTACAGGTCGGTGAGTCTAACATCAATGGTAGGGAAACTATTGGAAAAAATTCTGAGAGACAGGATTAATCTCCACTTGGAGAGGCAGGGATTAATCAGGGATAGTCAGCATGGCTTTGTCAGGGGGAGATCGTGTCTAACAAACTTGATTGAATTTTTTGAGACGGTGACTAGATGTGCAGATGAGGGTAAAGCAGTTGATGTAGTCTACATGGATTCAGTAAGGCTTTTGATAAGGTCCCGCATGGGAGATCGGTTAAGAAGGTAAGAACCCATGGGATCCAGGGCAATTTGGATCCAAAATTGGCTTAGTGACAGGAGGCAGAGGGTGATGGTCGAGGTTTGTTTTTGCGAGTGGAAGCCTGTGACCAGTGGTGTACCACAGGGATCGGTGCTGGGACCCTTGCTGTTTGTAGTGTACATTAATGATTTAGACGTGAATATAGGAGGTATGATCAGTAAGTTCACAGATGACACGAAAATTGGTGGTGTCGTAAATAGTGAGGAGGAAAGCCTTAGATTACAGGATGATATAGATGGGCTGGTAAGATGGGCGGAGCAGTGGCAAACGGAGTTTAATCCTGAGAAGTGTGAGGTGATGCATTTTGGGAGGACTAACAAGGCAAGGGAATATACAATGGATGGTGGGACCCTAGGAAGTACAGAGGGTCAGAGGGACCTTGGTGTACTTGCCCATAGATCACTGAAAGCAGCAGCACAGGGAGATAAGGTGGTTTGGAAGACATATGGGATACTTGCCTTTATTAGCCGAGGCATAGAATATAAGAGCAGGGAGGTTATGTTGGAGCTGTATAAAACACTAGTTAGATCACAGCTGGAGTACTGTGTACAGTTCTGGTCACCACACTATAGGAAGGATGTGATTGCACTGGAGAGGGTGCAGAGGAGATTCACCAGGATGTTGCCTGGGCTGGAGCATTTCAGCTATGGAGAGAGACTGAAAAGGCTCGGGTTGTTTTCCTTAGAGCAGAGGAGGCTGAGGAGGGACCTGATTGAGGTGTACAAGATTATGAGGGGCATTGATAGGATAGTTAGGAAGAAACTTTTTCCCTTCGCGGAGGGGTCAATAACCAGGGGGCAGACATTTGAGGTAAGGGGGAGGAGGTTTAGAAAGTATGTGAGGAAAATTTTTTCACCCAGAGGGTAACAGTGGAAGGGTGTTTTTCTGAATGGAGGGATGTGACTAGTGGTGTTCTGCAGGGATCAGTGCTGGGACCTTTGCTGTTTGTAGTATATATAAATGATTTGGAGGAAAATGTAGCTGGTCTGATTAGTAAGTTTGCGGACGACACAAAGGTTGGTGGAGTTGCGGACAGTGATGAGGATTGTCAGAGGATACAGCAGGATATAGATCGGTTGGAGACTTGGGCGGAGAAATGGCAGATGGAATTTAATCCGGACAAATGTGAGGTAATGCATTTTGGAAGGTCTAATGCAGGTGGGAGGTATACAGTAAATGGCAGTACCCTTAGGAGTATTGACAGGCAGAGAGATCTGGGCGTACAGGTCCACAGGTCACTGAAAGTGGCAACGCAGGTGGATAAGGTAGTCAAGAAGGCATACGGCATGCTTGCCCTCATCGGTCGGGGCATAGAGTATAAAAATTGGCAAGTCATGCTGCAGCTGTACAGAACTTTAGTTAGGCCACACTTAGAATATTGTGTGCAATTCTGGTCGCCACACTACCAGAAGGACGTGGAGGCTTTGGGCCACTCCGTCAACGGCACGGCAGCGGGCGTTCTTTCCAGGAGAGAAGGAGCGATGAAGTACTTACGTCGATAGGCAGTGTCTCGTTTTCCTTTTCCGTTAGCCGCATGTACGATCGATCTGCGAAAAGGAGAGAATGTCAGAGGGCGGGACGCGGGTAGGGCGCGAGCCGCAGGTTGGGGCGGGAAGGCACGGCGAAGGAGGGGACCGCCGAGCAGAGGGGGCGCACTGTCCCGCCTTGGGCCCCACCTATGTGTCTGGGCCGACGGGAGACGGTCTGGCGAGCAGGGAGGGGGGGGGTGGGGAAAGAGAGGCGAGAGGCTGCCCCGAGCAGGGGACCGCCGGTACTTACGCTGGGCCGCAGAGAAAGCCGCGTGTGCCAGGGCGAACAGTCCAATTCCAACGAGGCCTTTCCAGACTGATGAAGGCATGGTTCTCCCCGCGAGTCTCGGGCTTCAATCTGGCGGGGAGAGGAAAGAGACCGTCACCTGCCAGAGGGAGCTAATAATGGGGCCCGTCCGCCGCCTCTCTTGTTTGACGGACGGCACAAGAGGAGGCCCCTCGGCCCCTCGAATCCATGCTACCTCGATCAGTTCTCCCCTCTACATCCTCCAACCTCATAGTCCCGCCACACCGGACAGCCCGCTTCTACCTCCTTCCCAAAATCCACCAACGGGACTGTCCCGGCAGACCCATTGTGTCAGCCTGCTCCTGCCCCACTGAACTTATTTCTTCCGATCTAGACTCTATCTTTTCTCCTGCTGCTCCAGTCTCTTCCCACCTACATCCGTGACTCTTCTGACGCCCTACGTCATTTTGACAATTTCCAGTTTCCTGGTCCCAACCGCCTCCTCTTCACTATGGACGTCCAATCGCTCTACACCTCCATCCCCCACCAGGATGGTTTGAGGGCTCTCCGCTTCTTCCTGGAACAGAGGCCCAACCAATCCCCATCCACCATCACCCTCCTCCACCTGGCTGAACTTGTTCTCACATTGAACAACTTCTCCTTCAACTCCACGCACTTCCTTCAAGTAAAAGGTGTCGCTATGGGTCCCCGCATGGGTCCGAGTTATGCCTGTCTTTTTGTGGGATATGTCGAGCATTCTTTGTTCCAGTCCTACTCAGGGCCCCCTTCCCCCAACTCTTTTTCCGGTACATTGATGATTGTATCGGTGCCGTTTCCTGCTCCCGCCCCGAACTGGAAAACTTTATCAACTTTGCTTCCAATTTCCACCCTTCTCTCACCTTTACATGGTCCATCTCTGACACTTCCCTTCCCTTCCTCGACTTCTCTGTCTCCATCTCTGGGGATAGGTTGTCTACCAATATCCATTATAAGCCCACCGACTCCCACAGCTACCTCGACTACACTTCTTCACACCCTACCTCCTGTAAGGACACCATTCCATTCTCCCAGTTTCTCCGTCTCCGACGCATCTGCTCTGATGATGCTACCTTCCATGACGGTGCTTCTGATATGTCTTCCTTTTTCCTCAACCGAGGATTCCCCCCCACTGTGACTGACAGGGCCCTCAACCGTGTCCAGCCCATTCCCCGCACCTCTACCCTCATCCCTTCCCCTCCCTCCCAGAACCGTGACAGGGTTCCCCTTGTCCTCACTTTCCACCCCACCAGCCTCCATATCCAAAGGATCATCCTCCGCCATTTCCGCCACCTCCAGCATGATGCCACTACCAAACGCATCTTCCCCTCCCTTCCCGTGTCAGCATTCCGAAGGGACCGTTCCCTCCGCGACACCCTGGTCCACTCCTCCATTACCCCCACCACCTCATCCCCGTCCCACGGCACCTTCCCCTGCAATCGCAGGAGGTGTAATACCTGCCCATTTACCTCCTCTCTCCTCACTATCCCAGGCCCCAAACACTCCTTTCAGGTGAAGCAGCGATTTACTTGTACTCCTTTCAATGTAGTATACTGTATTCGCTGCTCACAGTGTGGTCTCCTCTACATTGGGGAGACCAAACGCAGACTGGGTGACCGCGTTGCAGAACACCTCTGCTCAGTCCGCAAGCAGGACCCCGAGCTTCTGGTTGCTGGCCATTTCAACACTGCCCCCCTGCTCTCATGCTCACATCTCTGTCCTGGGATTGCTGCAGTGTTCCAGTGAACATCAACGCAAGCTCGTGGAACAGCATCTCATTTACCGATTAGGCACACTACAGCCTGCCGGACTGAACATTGAGTTCAATAATTTCAGAGCATGACGGGCTCCCCATTTTACTTTTATTTTTAGTTATTTTTTCTTTAAAAATTTTTTTTTGTGTTTATTTCATTTTATTTCATCTTAGTTTGTTCAGTTTGCTTACCCACTGTTTTTTTTTCCATGTTTGTACTTGCTGCTGTTCAACTTTTAGTCCATTAACACCCTATCTGTACTATTGCTTTGTCTTTCAACACACCATTAACATATTGTTTGCCTTTGCTCCACGACCTTCTGGTCAGCTATTCTGTGACCTTGTCCTATCTATACCTACTCCTTTGAATTCTCTTGCCCCACCCCCATTTTATTTGCTTATAACCTTTGACATTTCTAATATTTGCCAGTTCTGAAAAAGGGTCACTGACCCGAAACGTTAACTCTGCTTCTCTCTCCATGGATGCTGCCAGACCTGCTGAGCATTTCCAGCATTTCTTGTTTTTACTCCCCTCGACACCCCCCGCTCCGGGGAGAACTCCCCACCCCACCTCCACAGCTTCCCCGACCTAGACACGCAGCCGGAATCCTTCACCCCTGGACCCACCCATTGCGTTTCACTTTCTCTCTCCCTACCCCAGCCGCACCCCGTCACCAGTCTTTCTGCTACCCCCGCCCCCCCCCCACCGCCCGTCTCGTTCCCACCGAAGTCGGGTCCCTTCCCTTCCCGACTACAAGCCCTCTCCCGTCGACGGTTTCCTGCCACCCTCCCCTGCCGCGAATCGCCGCCTTAAGATCGCTGTTACCCAGATGGCTCCCCCTCCCAAAACGTTTTCGCCCACCGCGATCCCCAGAACCGCCATGGAATGCCGCATTCTGGGAATACCGGCTCAGGCGGTTACCCCGATGAAGACAAGTCAGAAAATTCCTCCATTCCCTTTGCTCCAACATGATTCCCAATGGACAGCTGGGGAATTCGACTGGCTCCCCACCCTCTCCCATGTCACCACTCTTGTTCTGGTGGTGCTCCAGGTTCTGGGCACTCCCAGCACCTGGGCAGGCCTGGAAATCTTTGCAAAAAGACGCGAAGAAACCACCCACCCCCCCCCCCAAAAAAAAACCCTGAAGCCAACGAGACACAAACCTCCTTCTCCTCCGAGCAGGGCGGCTGGAAGAGTGAGCCTCCCGGCCGCCATGGCACCTGTAGTTCCCAGGACCCCCGCACCCCGCCGGCCGCCGTGGGGCTTCCGGTCCGGCTGGACTACAGCTCCCAGAGGGCGCCGCGCCCCGCCGTCACCTTCCGGAGGGCGGGCACGCTGGAGGAGGTCAGCGGGTCACCACCGCCATCTGCCGCGTCTCCATGGCGACCAACCGTCGCCCCAAAGCCAGCGGAGCCTTAGAAAATCCGACGGCCCCCGGCAATCCATTCCCGCAGAGGAAACAAAGGCGGATCGCCGGGCGGCGGTGCGGAAACGCGCCGCAAACAAAAAAAAAAAAGGGGGGGAGGCGAGGCGAGGCGGCTCCCAGAAGGCAGCGCGCGGGTCCCCGATGACGTCGACGCCCGAATGCCAACCCCTCCCCCAATGCGCCGACGGGGTGGGAGGTGGGAAAGGCGCATGCTCGGCAAAGATGGCGGCGCCCATGGTGAATATTCTGGGTTCTCATTGGCTGTTTCTCAAATTTCTTAATGCACATAAATATATATAAATATATTGAATGCTAATATTATAATATATATTCCCATGCTTGTATATAATGCTGGTTAGGCCTGAGCTGGGGGGAGGGGGAGGGGAAGGGGGGGGTTGCCCCATTAGCTTGGGCACCAACACTTGAGGAAGGGTCTATTGTAGATGGCAGGGCAGGTTGAGAAATTGGTCATTGAGGCTATAACTGGGATCTTAGGCTGTGTCAATAGAGGCATAGGGTGCAGCGGCAAGGAAATTGCAGTCAACCCTTGGCAGATAGCACCGGGTCAGCCTCCGCTAGGGTATCTGGGCACAGCACCTCAGAGAGGGCGTGAATGGCGTGGGAGCGAGGGCGCGGAAAACGGTCCGGGAGAATGGGTTCCAGGGGCGGGGGGGGACTTCAGTGGCGTGGCTCGACTGGAGAAGCTGGGGCTGTGCCGCTCGGAGGAGAGAAGGAGGTTTGACGGCGGGGCCGGGACAGGGAGTGGCCGTTGCCGTTGGCGGAAGGGTGGCGAAGCGGAGGACACCGATTCAAGGCGATTGGCGGAAGGTCCAGAGGCGACGCGAGGAGAAACCTGATTGGAGCGAAGAAGGATGAGGGGTGACTTGGTAGAGGGGTGCAAGATGATGAGAGGCATAGATAGAGTGGATAGCCAGAGACTTTTTCCCAGGGTGGAAAGGGCTGTCACCAGGGGGCACAATGTTAGGGTGATTGGAGGAAGGTTTCGGGGAGATGTCAGAGGTAGGTTCTTTACAGAGAGTGGTGGGTGCGTGGAATGCGCTGCCAGCGGTGGTAGTAGAAGCAGATACATTAGGGACATTTAAGCGACTCTTGGATAGGTACATGGATGATAGTGGAATGAAGGGTCGGTAGTTAGTTTGATCTTAGAGTAGGTTAAAGGGACGGCACAACATCGTGGGCCGAAGGGCCTGTACTGTTCTATGTTCGATGAGTGGTTGGGGTCTGGATTGCGCTGCCAGAGTGTGCGGGGGAGGCAGGTTCAGTCGAGGGCTTTCAAAAAGGGAATGGGATCAGTGGCTGTCGAGGAAATAATTTGCAGGGCGACGGTGGAGTTGTGGGGGGGGAGGGCAGGAGTGGGACGAGGTGATGTTGCTCTTTCAGACAGACGGCACGCAGATGAGGGGCTGAACGGCCCCCTTCTGTGCTGTAATTGTTGGCAGATTCCACGGATGTCGAGGCCGGGGAGAGGGCGAGGAGGAGATCGATGCCAGAACGGTCCCGGGGGATGAGGGACTGGAAATGCTGGACTTGTTTTTTTTTTCCTGAGGGCGGAGAAGGTTAAGGGGAAGTTTTAAAAACAAAAACAGGAGATGCTCAGAATTACTGGAGGGGGGGGTGGGGGGGGGGGTGGTGTCGGCCCTCGCGGAGACGCGGGGCAATGTTTTAGCTGGTCGCCGGGCTCCCGTTGTGTTGGGGTTTGAAGCCGTTGTGTTTCTGGTGAACGCCCGCAGGTGGACGTGCAGCGCAAGCTGGAGTTGCTTCACATGACCGTCTTCTCCCAGAGCTTCTCTCCCTGCGGGAAGTACCTGGCCACTGGGAACAACTACGGAGAGATCGGCATCTTCAGGTACTGGCTGTGCTGCTCCCGGAACCCTGATCCCCTGACCCGGCCCCTCCGAACCCACCCCACCCCTGCACTCTGAATCCGATATGCCCCCTCGGAACCCTTCCCCACACCCTGCTCTCCAGTAACACTCTCCCTCTCTCTCTGTCTTCCTCCGACAGTCTCGCGGCTGCCCTCAGTATAGAGGCAACTGAGGAAAATCAGACTCCCATCTTCATCTTCCAAGGTAAAAGTCAGAGAAAAAAAACGGTCAAGTAATTACATCACTCATTTCGCCAACGCTGTGGCTGTCTGTAATTGTACCTGTCCTGGGAGTGTTTGATGGGGGACAGTGTAGAGAGAGCTTTACTCTGTATCTAACCCCCGTACTGTACCTGTCCTGGGAGTGTTTGATGGGGGACAGTGTAGAGGGAGCTTTACTCTGTATCTAACCCCCGTACTGTACCTGTCCTGGGGAGTGTTTGATGGGGGACAGTGTAGAGGGAGCTTTACTCTGTATCTAACCCCCGTACTGTACCTGTCCTGGGAGTGTTTGATGGGGGACAGTGTAGAGAGAGCTTTACTCTGTATCTAACCCCCGTACTGTACCTGTCCTGGGGAGTGTTTGATGGGGACAGTGTAGAGGGAGCTTTACTCTGTATCTAACCCCCGTACTGTACCTGTCCTGGGAGTGTTTGATGGGGGACAGTGTAGAGAGAGCTTTACTCTGTATCTAACCCCTGTACTGTACCTGTCCTGGGAGTGTTTGATGGGGGACAGTGTAGAGAGAGCTTTACTCTGTATCTAACCCCCGTACTGTACCTGTCCTGGGGAGTGTTTGATGGGGACAGTGTAGAGGGAGCTTTACTCTGTATCTAACCCCTGTACTGTACCTGTCCTGGGAGTGTTTGATGGGGGACAGTGTAGAGAGAGCTTTACTCTGTATCTAACCCCCGTACTGTACCTGTCCTGGGGAGTGTTTGATGGGGACAGTGTAGAGGGAGCTTTACTCTGTATCTAACCCCCGTACTGTACCTGTCCTGGGAGTGTTTGATGGGGGACAGTGTAGAGGGAGCTTTACTCTGTATCTAACCCCCGTACTGTACCTGTCCTGGGGAGTGTTTGATGGGGGACAGTGTAGAGAGAGCTTTACTCTGTATCTAACCCCCGTTTTTTTTTTTTTTTCTTTTTTTTTTATGTTGAGGGGGCCTTTATTCCTCAGGCCCCCTTTATATACATACTTATATTTTAAAAATAACTTTATTAAAACCAGATAAATAAACAAAAAACTCAAATTAAAATGCCATTCTCGGCGTCGACAATGCACTCCGGTCCCTGCGGTGCCCGCCGGTCGCGGAAGGCCTCAAGCGTACCGGCGGACACCGCATGCTCCTTTTCCAGGGACACCCGGGCGCGAACGTAACCGCGGAAGAGGGGCAGGCAATCGGGGAGGACGGACCCACCGACGTATCTAACCCCCGTACTGTACCTGTCCTGGGAGTGTTTGATGGGGGATAGTGTAGAGGGAGCTTTACTCTGTATCTAACCCCCGTACTGTACCTGTCCTGGGAGTGTTTGATGGGGGATAGTGTAGAGGGAGCTTTACTCTGTATCTAACCGCCCGTACTGTACCTGTCCTGGGAGTGTTTGATGGGGGACAGTGTAGAGGGAGCTTTACTCTGTATCTAACCCCCGTACTGTACCTGTCCTGGGAGTGTTTCATGAGGACAGTGTAGAGGGAGCTTTACTCTGTATCTAACCCCCGTACTGTACCTGTCCTGGGAGTGTTTGATGTGGACAGTGTAGAGGGAGCTTTACTCTGTATCTAACCCCCGTACTGTACCTGTCCTGGGAGTGTTTGATGTGGACAGTGTAGAGGGAGCTTTACTCTGTATCTAACCCCCGTACTGTACCTGTCCTGGGAGTGTTTGATGGGGACAGTGTAGAGGGAGTTTTACTCTGTATCTAACCCCCGTACTGTACCTGTCCTGGGGAGTGTTTGATGTGGACAGTGAAGAGGGAGCTTTACTCTGTATCTAACCCCCGTACTGTACCTGTCCTGGGGAGTGTTTGATGTGGACAGTGCAGAGGGAGCTTTACTCTGTATCTAACCCCCGTACTGTACCTGTCCTGGGAGTGTTTGATGGGGGACAGTGTAGAGGGAGCTTTACTCTGTATCTAACCCCCGTACTGTACCTGTCCTGGGGAGTGTTTGATGGGGACAGTGCAGAGGGAGCTTTACTCTGTATCTAACCCCCGTACTGTACCTGTCCTGGGGAGTGTTTGATGGGGACAGTGTAGAGGGAGCTTTACTCTGTATCTAACCCCGTACTGTACCTGTCCTGGGGAGTGTTTGATGAGGACAGTGTAGAGGGAGCTTTACTCTGTATCTAACCCCCATACTGTACCTGTCCTGGGGAGTGTTTGATGTGGACAGTGTAGAGGGAGCTTTACTCTGTATCTAACCCCCGTACTGTACCTGTCCTGGGAGTGTTTGATGGGGACAGTGTAGAGGGAGCTTTACTCTGTATCTAACCCCCGTACTGTACCTGTCCTGGGGAGTGTTTGATGTGGACAGTGTAGAGGGAGCTTTACTCTGTATCTAACCCCCGTACTGTATCTGTCCTGGGAGTGTTTGATGGGGACAGTGTAGAGGGAGCTTTACTCTGTATCTAACCCCCGTACTGTACCTGTCCTGGGGAGTGTTTGATGGGGACAGTGTAGAGGGAGCTTTACTCTGTATCTAACCCCCATACTGTACCTGTCCTGGGAAGTGTTTGATGTGGACAGTGTAGAGGGAGCTTTACTCTGTATCTAACCCCCGTACTGTACCTGTCCTGGGGAGTGTTTGATGGGGGACAGTGTAGAGGGAGTTTTACTCTGTATCTAACCCCCCGTACTGTACCTGTCCTGGGGAGTGTTTGATGGGGACAGTGTAGAGGGAGCTTTACTCTGTATCTAACCCCCATACTGTACCTGCCCTGGGAGTGTTTGATGAGGACAGTGTAGAGGGAGCTTTACTCTGTATCTAACCCCCGTACTGTACCTGTCCTGGGAGTGTTTGATGGGGACAGTGTAGAGGGAGCTTTACTCTGTATCTAACCCCCGTACTGTACCTGTCCTGGGAGTGTTTGATGGGGACAGTGTAGAGGGAGCTTTACTCTGTATCTAACCCCCGTACTGTACCTGTCCTGGGGAGTGTTTGATGGGGGACAGTGTAGAGGGAGCTTTACTCTGTATCTAACCCCCGTACTGTACCTGTCCTGGGAGTGTTTGATGGGGGACAGTGTAGAGGGAGCTTTACTCTGTATCTAACCCCCGTACTGTACCTGTCCTGGGGAGTGTTTGATGTGGACAGTGTAGAGGGAGCTTTACTCTGTATCTAACCCCCGTACTGTACCTGCCCGACAGCTCACGAAGGTCCGGTCTACAGCCTGATTTCCACCAATCGACAGCTGATAAGCTCAGGGACAGGAGATATCAAAGCCTGGAACTGGAATGAGCTGAGTAAAAAGGTAAGCAGGTGTCACATTGGCAAGAATCCACATGAGCTCAACCGGTCCCTCTTTGCACTCGATCTCAGAAGGTTGTGGGTTCAAACGCCACAGAGATTCAGGCCTGGTCATCCAGACCGGCACTCCCCAGTTCTCAGTACTGAGGGAGTGCTGCACTGCCGGAGGGTCAGTGCTGAGGGAGCTCCGCACTGCCGGAGGGTCAGTGCTGAGGGAGCTCCGCACTGCCGGAGGGTCAGTGCTGAGGGAGCTCCGCACTGCCGGAGGGTCAGTGCTGAGGGAGCTCCGCACTGCCGGAGGGTCAGTGCTGAGGGAGCTCCGCACTGTCGGAGGGTCAGTGCTGAGGGAGCGCCGCACTGTCGGAGGGTCAGTACTGAGGGAGCGCCGCACTGTCGGAGGGTCAGTACTGAGGGAGCGCCGCACTGTCGGAGGGTCAGTACTGAGGGAGCGCCGCACTGTCGGAGGGTCAGTACTGAGGGAGCGCCGCACTGTCAGATTGGCAGTTTTGAGGGGGAAAGGACAGTGTATCTAACGCACTGTGACACCCGGTCCCAGAGGTGGGAAAGGACAATATAATGATGCTTTCTTCTCTTTGTGTTTTAGGGTTGCAAAGAGGTTTGGAGTCGTCGGCCTGCCTTTGGGTAACTTTAAACCGTTTAATATATTTCTTGTCAAAACCCTTCCTGTTCACTCCCACTGTAC